>NW_019472124.1:0-1776 GCF_002814215.2 Seriola lalandi dorsalis
TTTTTTTTTATCATCTAAAATTTTGGGAAACTGTTCTGAAGATGCTTTGTTGGCACGTATTGAAATCTGTTTTGAGAACATAGTTTCTTATTTATATTTATAAAGAATGTTTTACATAAAATATCACTCATTACTAAGCACATTAAACACAACAACACACAATATTGGTGTAATATATTTTTAATGAACATAAATTGAGAGGTTTGATGCATTATATTACTTTCTTTAATCCACCCTGTGGACACATTGGACAGGATCATCTTTGTGTATGTTTAGAAAACCTTAGACTTTAATGATTTCAGCAGTGTAGGCACATCAAGCAATAAGAAGAATTGTAGTGTGAGAGAGATGATAGAAACAAGAATTTGTATACATGTCCCATTTGGAGTGATCACTAAAAATCAAACAACAGCAATCATAAAAAAAAAAAAAATACCATAATTACATTGATGTTCTGCAGAACTTCTCCACTTTTCTGACAAACTGAACAAGGTCACTGGCCAGCAGCTGAGGCTCCTCGAAGGCAGCAAAGTGACCACCTCGAGGCATGAAAGTGTAGGAGTAGATGTTTCTATACCTAATTTGTGCCCACGATTTAGGGCAGTGCATTGGCTCCCCAGGGAAGGCAGCCAGTCCAGTGGGCACAAATATCCCTGTCCTAAATCAAAACAGCAAAATTTTATTAGGGTCAGCATGATGGGATAAAAGGGGTTGTCAGGTATGCAAAATACAAGTTGTGAGTTTTGACAGTATGAGCACTTGGGCACATACTTTGCATCCGGTCTTTTTTCAGGATTACTCTTTAAGTTCTCTTTGTAGAAGCGCATGGAGGAGACTATGGAGCCTGTGGTCCAGTAGATCATGACATTTGTCAAGAGGTCATCCAGACTGAACTTCCTGTACAAATGCAGTCATTTATAATTCATTAGAGACAATAACAATCACACAATCCTTGTTGAAACTAACCCCATATAATTTCTATGATGATAATACTAGAAGGGTGAGAAGGAACGCCTTCTTGTACCTCTCCAGTCCACCATCGGCCAGATCTCTGTTCCCAAGATCAGTCCAGGTGGAGAATTTCTCCAGAATGTAGGCAGCCAGACCCACAGGAGAGTCATTAACTCCACAACCTGTGAACACCATTTAAACTATATTAACAGCTGAAATAATAATGAGACCACAAAATATTTGTAACACTTGGATTTTTTTAGGTAGCTTCTCATAAAAAGCTTTGAAAAACAGTGAGTTTGTTTTTAATCCATCAGCAATGTCAATATGATGATCAGAATCAGTGAGTTTATTTCCTGGGTATGTATGTCCCTACCTGCAGTGTCTGGTTTAGTGGCCTGAATGTGAAGGTAGCCTGTTTCCCTCAGGATGTCCCAGACATTCTTCTCAAAGAAAGGGAACAACCGGTGGACATCTTCCCGACTGAAGCCCACCAGGAAGGGCAGATAAGGACCAATCATGAGGGACAACAGCACTTTGAACCCCGTACTGGACGAAAACATGTTTAAGTGGAGACCTTTCACGCACCTGGGAAGATAGTTTGTGAAGCAGATTACTAAAAAATATAATTTTTACCTAAGATTATAGACAATTTTAATCTGTATTAAGTATCAATGTATAGCTATAAATGTTTGTGTATTTCTTGTGGTAAAATATCCTTCATTTATTCATGTCTACTGGAATTTGTAGTGTCACTGGTTTTGGTCATTGTTGCACTTTGTACACTGCAAACACTTTCACAACTGATGAATGTCACAATGCTCG
>NW_019472125.1:0-1776 GCF_002814215.2 Seriola lalandi dorsalis
TTATGAATTTGATTTAACATTCGGGTCACATCTTTTTCACCTTCACAACACAGATTTCTTCACATTCTCTCCGTAATAAAAACATACTAAACTTAAGTGAGTAAAATCACTGCAAGAATGACAGAACCTATTTCTTCCACTGGTATTTACTCTACACAGGAAACACCCTCTAAAAACAGTTTTTGTGGCCCTGTTAAGCCACTTACACAGAGGTTACTCATACAGAGACACAAATCTCAAGATAGCTTGAGGCCCCAACAGTGGAAGATGAGTGCCTTGTTTCTAGTATTTCTTCAGTGCAAATTGCCAATATGAAGAGTTTGGAAAACATATTAGGCTACTTCACTGTTCATCATTGAATACTTCACTGTGTAAACCTTATATAATTGTAACATTTGTTCATTCCTAAAAAGTGTTTTTCATGCCAGAAAATATGTGTCACAAACTGTGGTAAGTGCACTGCGGTACTTGTGAATCACGCCCATGTATTGTAGTCTTGTCAATATATATCTGGCAAAAAGTGGGAATCTTCATGTCATGCATACTGGGTCTGATTGATGTAACATTCTTGGAAGAGATACCTTAAGGTTTGAGAAAAGGTGGCATTTACCTCCTGAAGATCTTCAGCTTCATCCATAATTACAAGAGGTTATAATCCACCCTCTGATCAACACTTCCTCTTCTTCAGGGCAGAATGGGCGCTACAGTGAATCAGTATTGGAGAGGGATGAGACAGGTCAGCCGGACCGCAGCTAGCTGGTTAGCATACTAACTTTTATAGAAGAAAAGAGGTGATAGAAGTAGAAGCAAAACAAAGAGTTAACATTGATGTCTGATTGCTTTCCACCACTGGAGACAGCTCTTGGCGAGTAAAGGAGTGAGGTTTGATACTGAAGTCGCAAGGTTTTTTATGGACTGGTAAGTAAACAGCTGTTAATTCTAACATTGGCAATGTAGCAATAGCAAAACTTTCAAATACTGTGATTAAAAAATGTTAATCACTCGTTTGGCTGTTGATTGTTGTCTTGAATTAAACAAAAATGTATATACAGTACCTTATTATGAAATAACAATTTTATTTGTTCAAAACATGCATGTGGTTTGTAATCCTCCCACTCACACCTATGTTAGCTGGAACTTGGAAGAGCAGTTTCTTCAAAAATCCTCACTGTCCATCTGGCCACTTGTCTGCCAGCCTCCCACCACATACACAACTTCTCTTTAAAACAATATGGCAGCCGTAATCAAAGCCTGAGGTTGGCTTCACTTACACATGATTAATTAATTGGACAAGCATGCCAGATGTGATCAGGTCAGCTGTGATCGCTGGGTAACATGTAAATGAGTCACCTAGCCTGTCAAAAAGTTGGCAGGTGCCGGTGCACTTTGGAGGGATGCTCAACCTGTTCTCGGTAAACATTGTTGACATCACCCACTGCCACATTCCCTTTATAAATATTACATGAACCGCGGCTTGACGGCTGATATTTGTAAGATATATTGTCCCTCATTGCTGAGGGGCATTCTCCGGATGCCAAATATATTTCATTTGAACAGATGGAAATTGCAAAGGAGAGATGAGAGGGTGTAGGAGGAGGAAATTGAGAGAAAGGGGCAGGAAGAGAAAGATGATAGAGAGAGGTGGACGTGCACGCGCATGTTTATGTGTACATACATGTGTGTATGTGGAACAAATCAGAAATATCTGTACTGTAATGAGTACACAGTGGTGAACCCAGAGGCCTGTGTCTGATCCTCTCTGCTGGTGGAGTGGAG
>NW_019472126.1:0-1315 GCF_002814215.2 Seriola lalandi dorsalis
ATCTGCTAAAGCTTCATTAATATTAAAAATTGAACCCACCAGAAGTCACTGAGTACAGCTGTGCACGAGAGCTCGGTGTGGGTGAGGCTGAGAGAGCTCCCCCAGCTGTGTGAATGGAGAGAACGATCTGTGAAAGACAGTGAGAGCTGAGAGGACAGCACAGGACCGGTGAGGGTGCAGGAACAATTGTGTGGAGCTATGAAGTGTCAAGAAAATGATCCAATTACAGAACAGCCAAAGGCACAAACTGTCACATCTAGGACATCACTTTGGGATCTTTAACAATGCCATGCCACAGAAAATACCAATACAGTATAACTGCAAATTTCCTGGAAGTATAGAAATTCACTGTCAGAGGAGGTCTGTCCACGTCCCAGTGGATATACAGTAAATGGGTGCCCTCCTCTCTTACCTGACTTTCTATGTTAATGAAAGGTGACACTAAAGATGTGGCTGATTTCCTACATGGCCCTGGCAGTCGCTTTGCATTAGCAGGGATGACAGATGATTAAAGGGGGGGAGGAAGAAAGTGGTATCTCGCTGACTGACAGTCAAATGAGGGAAACGCGAGTAAGGCAACAACCTGCGAGAAGCAGAAGCTTGATTACTTGATCGCTCTCCCTCCGCGGCTGCTGTGAATGCATGCAGGCTCTCCAGCAATTTTTAATGAGAAAAAGATGCAGATGTAGATAGTCCAGCTGAGTGTCTATTAGCACTAGAAAAAAAAATATACACGTTGATTGAATATGGCATTATCATGCTGTTTAATTCACTGCTTTACCTAAAATGTGCTATTATCTATGCACTGACGAAAACAACATTTCACACCTCTGAGGAATAAGAAGACTGTGCCATTTATAGACTTGTAGCTTTTTTGCTGTTGGCATTTCAGTGTTTGTATGGGACATTTAACCACCACATAGTTTAAATCTGCACAATACTGTATCAATATCTAAATTTGAACTCTTATTATTTTAACAGCTTATTGGTTTGAGGATAACACCACTGGCTCTAGACACAGTTTTCCTCATCTTTCTTCCTGCGATGTCTTTTGAGAATGCATTAAACAGTTGCCTTCCACAGATGAATGCCAAATCTGCAAGCCATAGTATGGACTTTATACACAATCCTAAAACGAATTCAAGTGTGTGGTCAGCTAATTTGTTGGTTTGCTAGAAGCTCTTTTAGTCCCTAGAATAGCATTTTCCTGACATTTAAAGGTCTGATAGACATTGTTTGGATAATAAGGGGTCTCCACCATGCCCCCCCCCCCCAAAAAAAACCTTATTGCTGGCATGTCAGTGCAGAAGGGGCC
>NW_019472127.1:0-1314 GCF_002814215.2 Seriola lalandi dorsalis
AATTGCGACACCTGATGTGAAATACTAGAATTCAGCAATCTGAAGTTACTAAGTACAAATACTAATAAATAGGTGCATCAGAAAGAGTATGTGCTTCTCACCGTATATGTACTGTATTCCTTTGATGTCATCCTCATGCAGAGTGAAGTTGTGTGTGTGAACCCACTGGTAAAAAGGAGCCATTACGGCACTGGGGTTATCGGAGTGCTCCAGACCCAGCGCATGACCAAGCTCATGGACCGCAACTAGGAAGAGGTCTATACCTGCAAGACAGACAGTGACACAGATATAGTATGTGACCATAATTTGTAAAAGAAAAGATTTAACTCACATCATGTGTTTGTCTGAAATAAAATTGATATTTACTAGATTAAATGGCACAGACATAAAGCTGCATTAAAATAAGCAGCTTAGAAAATCAAGCCAAGTGAACCCTGTTTTTCTCTATACAACTTGGGACATTTCTGAAACACATAATATGAGCTTTTCCACCATTTTGCAAATCCTGATGACACTACACAGATGGTGTTTACTTAGCCCAGGATAAGGAAAACCCTTGAATTAAGGTAATAAATTACGCTAACAAGCGAATAAGCAGTTTAGTATGGCATCAAAGCAAGATAGTTTAGAAATCAATTGGCCATCTGGTCATGTGACACAAGCAACAAGTCCCCAACATTGTTGACAGTTCAGTTCCTGCAAAAAAAAAGAAGAATCAACCCACTAACCCTCTGGATTTTGGTTCTCAAGCGTCCAGGGCTCATCAGCATCAAAGTGTGTATCGCCTCCAATGCCTGGTCCGGGATAGTAGGCGTGTGCCAGCGACCCCCCCTCGCCATCAAACAAGGACATATCGCCGTGGAAACCAGAGGCAAACAACAGCAGGATGTCAGCGAGCTCTGTCTGGCTGCTGTTGATGTTGATGTTGTTTTCAGCAGGCAGCTCCTCAAAGGTGAGCGGGGTGACCTTACTCCACACATCAAAGGCCTTGCGGATTGCTTCATACGTCCAATCCGCTCCCAGCGATGTGGGGATGAGCTGGTTCATTATACTGAAGCCAGAAGAGAAAGCATATTAAGGTTACTGTGTTAAACTTGCTGCTTAATCATTGTCTTATTCTTACTTTTCAGTACTATCGACCTGTAAGTGATGTGGTCTTTGTCCCACTGCTGCCCGGTGAGTGTGTAGCGTTTCTTCCTCGCACCATCGCCCAACTCCTCTGGTTTTCTGTCTGGGAGGCCACAACGAGGTTGGCGCATGGCCCTACACAACCAAACACACACACACACACACACACACAGAAGATGAGGGACA
>NW_019472128.1:0-1309 GCF_002814215.2 Seriola lalandi dorsalis
AGGATGTCAGGTTGGCACGGTGTGCCAGCAGCTTCAGGCTATATAAATGACATCTGACTGGGCAGCTTGTTTGTCAGACAGTGTACATGGCACAGTATTCAACATCAGGTCCACAGATAGGAGGGCGAATACTGAAACATCAAAGACTCTCATAACTTCAGCTTCAGCCATCAAGTCCTAACTATATAAAAGGCACAGCACTAAAAAGTCTCCATCTGAAATATGTGTATCAAAACAGTTGAAAGGAAATTTTGAAAGGGGCCAAAGAAGCTTATCCTATACATCTCAGTAGCTTTAAATAAACGGTGTGGACTAAAGCAAACCATCTGTCTCAGGCGACCGATGAAAGCTAAACAAAGTTTTAATGCACATGTGCAGTCAAAGCAGATGCTGAAGAAATCCAGCATGTGCAGATCAAACCAGTGGCTAACAAGCCCCAGTTACCTTCCACTAGTAAAAACAGGAGAAACAAATGGGTTGTGGAACATTTGCCTTCCGTTTTAGTTATTGCTCTTTTAACCACAGCAAAGACTTAAACAACTTGTGGACCAGTTTAAAAGAAATCACAAGATGGGGGTGGTGATGATAAAAAACATGGAAAGTAGACTCAATCACCCCAGCGGCTTTTAGCTGATTCAACTCTACTATGAACAGAAAATGAAGGCAAAACTTCACTTAAAAAGAGCCAAACGTCTCTCATAGTTTTTCCTCAGTTACGAGCTAGCAAGCTACAAATCAGCTAACATGGTTTATAACTGCCCAACGTTACTGTAACGTAAATAAAACTGCAAAATGCAATTTGAATTTCGGTTTTTAAAAAATCCTTTCAAACTACTCGCTTCACATTACTATACTTTTCTCAGTGTAGTAAATCATTTTCACACAACTTAAAGTAACATTTAAACTTTAAAACTACCTACAAAGATACTTGAACATTATCATCGAGCGGTGTGGTCTTGTTCACTGTTGGCTGCCCTCAGGACGCTGTCGGCGGCGGCGGCGGGTGAAAGCAAAACAGCCGAGCCGCAGCTTTTAAACTTTCTCCAGTTAAACTTTGTACCGGTTTGAAATTAAAGTGAGAGTTAACTTACCTTGTCCCGGCCATTTTCTTCACATTGTAAACAAGGCGTAAACAAAGGGAAAACGATATTTTGCCAGTGTCTAAGTTGAGGTTACTTTTCCGAGCACAGAGCTGTTGGAGTAGTGAGCACGGTACTGTCCTCCGGCGGTGAATCCGATATGGAGTCTCCGCCTCTGCACGTGAGTCATAGGTTGGTATGGGGGTCACCCAGTCTGCACCCCCACCTCA
>NW_019472129.1:0-1300 GCF_002814215.2 Seriola lalandi dorsalis
CTGCTTAGATTACATATTGTACTTGGACAAGCAACAGAGAGTTTAGATTTATGCTTTATTGTTCATGTTTTCAAATGATTATATGTTTTTATTGTTAACATTACAGGAGAAAAGGACTAACTTGTGTGTTTGGTGAATGTAAGAAACAGGACAGCCACTAGAGCCATAGTTTCAGGTTTTGAAAAGGTGAGTAAAAAAAGAAATGGCCCTCCAAACTCTTTACATGTAGAATATAATTCTTTCTACAGCCCCATACACACCAGTTGCTGTAGATATATTTGTTCACATTTACTTCTCAGAGCACAATAATCATTTTCTAACATCCGGTAATATCTACCTATATCAAAAATTGATATGGCATCACTGCGTTTTCTTTTTTAGTTTTCCTTTTGATTTAGTTTTTTGTTGTGAACAGGGAGGCATCCAACTCTTCACTGATTCAATTATAACCAGTATTTTTGTCAAGATGTACCTTGATGTCATCCGCACTTTCTCTCCTGGCATCCTGACTGATGCTGTCTATCAGCAGATAAAACATCACTGACACTTTTTGAAAGAACAATTACTTGAGATTGCAGATTCACTTTGATGTTTTCATTTGGATTTGGTGGCGAGCCAGGTGGGAACAGACTGAATGACATTGTGCCAGATGCAAAGAAAAACAAAGCCCAGGCATGACTTCTCAATGAACAGGCTCTTTCATAACTGTGTGAAGAGTTTGGCCTCAAGTATAAACTGTCTTACCAAATAAGGGCCATTTTCTCCTGGCAAATCACACTTTTTGCAAAATCATACATGCACTCCTTGCAGACAGAAAATACACAATAAAGCAGTGGATTAAAGAAAAGCCGTATTTTGTGGTTCAGGACTACACCTTTCTCAAGGGTTACTATTCAAAGAAAATGAACCAAACTTTTTCTACCTGCAGACATTTCTTTGATGTCTTTACAGAAATTACTGAAAAAAAGCGGCTGATCGCTCTTTTAATCTGTGGTGCAAGTAGCTGCAACAGACCAGATTTGATTGACTGTTTTTATATCCATTTGCTCAGCTCAGGAGGAAACAAGCCGATAGCTTTCATGCTATTAAAGCTTGGCCCTCCATCACAATGACATGTTTTTAATTACATCCCCATTAGTGTGGGCTCTAACATACAGGCTCATAAAGTACATAATGAATAATGTGAACAAAATATGTGATTCTTCAATATATGACTCAAAATGTACTGTATTGAATGTGCGACAGTGCATGTACATATGGTATTAATAAAAGTGGCCAAACAAAAAAAATCGACAAAAAT
>NW_019472130.1:0-6230 GCF_002814215.2 Seriola lalandi dorsalis
ACTCTCGGCTCTGTGTACGTGAGAGGCAATAAGAAGCAGTTTCATCTGCTGGGACAATACGCTTCAACACCCACCACTCTTATCATTGCGGATCTATAGTGACACCTCTCACCATATGTATTCATCCATTATAGACTGGCAGAGGATTCAGGAAACCCAGGAGTATATGTGTATTACTGGTCTTTACTTTTAAAGTGATGCCATGGGAAACGGTGCAACAGTAGGAACTACTGAAGGCAATGCTCATATTTTCGAGACTGAAAGCTTTTTTTCTCGTTTGCTTTTGTTTTGATTGTTTTTGTGAGGGGAAAAGCCTCTGGCACATAACTTCAAACTATGAAGCACTTTTTAAAGTAGTTAGGATGACACACTGAGAGCACACTGATAGCTATATCAAGAAAAGTGAAATAACACTGTTAGGTTGAAGACAGTTAAGACTAAAAAGCCTAATTTATTAATGCAAAAGAAGAAGATGATGAAAAAAAGTTTCTCACCAACAGTGCAGGATTTTTTCCTCTCATTTGTACAAACTCACAAATAGATGAGCGGACAAAAATGTAAAATATGATGCAAAAGGTTTGCTGTGCCTCTGTAACAATTTCCTCATAGAGTCACCTTTTTGTGTCACTACATAGCCAGGCTGACTTCTCTTTAAGATACTGAATAAAGATAGTTAACTGGACTGAAAATTAGCCGAATATGTACATAAAAAGCTTTGTGCCTAGTACAAACTCTCAAGTAGATTCATTTCTTCTAGAGAACCATTTACAGATGTGGTTTAAAGAGCCTTTCACAGAGTATAGTGGCTCATCCTCTCTTATTTTAACAATTTCATTTTTCCAATTCACTTAAGGTATATCTATGTTTTCTGGTGAGTCATCTGGTTAAACACCATATCATATTGAACAGAGTAAAGCACAAAACTACATCTACATATTTTTGGTCACTTGAGGATTCTTTCAAATATTGTGTCTCACTTTGAACAAATGATTTTAAATACACATAAATAACTGTAGTTTTATAATTAAAAATCCAACTCCAACATTAGACATAAATTCAACTTGAAAACAATCTCCTTAGCTGAGACAATTGCTAGTGTTGCTTTGGACTTTGGGAAGAGTTAATAATGTCACCCATGAGAGCTGCAATCTTTATGCAGCTACTACAGTTACTGCATATCCCCTGTGGCCAAATTATGAAGGCAAAAGCTTCGATGTGTGGATTTTACTTACCTCATATTACCGAATGACAGTAATTGTAGCACACACAACACACACAGGACTCATTATATTACAACCACGTTAAAAAAGTAAAACTGTGTTGGTCCATTCACTTATTTTATGTTATGAAATAGGCTTATTCTTAAATAAGCCTTTCAGCTATTGTGCCTAGTTATCGGGTAACAAAAGCTAACAAGCTGATATCTTAAGCCACATTAGTGATCTGTCAGTGTGTCAACCACTTTGGTTCAGACTGAAATATCTCAACCACTATGGCATGCATTGCCATTCAATTTTATACAGCTATCCATGGTGCCAAGAGAATGAATCCTACTGACCCTGGTGATTCCCTGAGTCCTCCTCTGACGCCACCATGAGGCTGACACTTGTGGTTTCGAGTGGAATGTCCCAGCAGCTGTTGGTTGGACCGCCATTAATTTTGGTACACATGTTCACGTTCCCCTCAGGATGAATTGTGACCTTGGTGACCCTTTGTCTTTTCATCTAACGTTTATATAAGACAAATTTGACCTGATGATGAGCAAATGTCTGCACTACTCATGACATTCCCATCAGCCTCAGCTGTACTTTGTGTTTCGTGCTAATTAAGAACTTAGTGTGCTAACTCACTTTATCTTTCATTTATTATGATTCTGATCAATAAGAATCTGAATAATACGAATAAGAAAACAGATGAAAGGTAGTTGCTGCTGCTGTGGGTGTGCGTCTTTCAGCATCACAGAGGCATGAAGAGTGGCAAGGAGAGAGAGGGAGACATTGTTTATGTCAGTCATAATAGTACTATACACTTTATTTCTGATACACAGAGACCAATTTATTATCCATCCTCCTGTGTGGAATGCGTACACCTTTGTATTCCTGAGTGCTACGGTTCAGACATTAATGAACTGTTTTAGTTTATGTTTTACAAAGGCAAGAAAGAAACACTTTATAGTTCAGTAATGAAGATTATTGACAGCCAGGGCATAAGAGGTTCTGCACACTCCAGTGTGTGCATGTGTGTGTTTGAGAGAGAGAGAGAGAAGTTGGACTAGTAATCACAGTCTCGCCTATCATACGCAATGTCCTGTAAGTTATTTATAACTTAGTTGCAACGCTGCTTTGTCACTTTTTGACCCGACTCACTCAAACATTTTCAATCATTTTTCCCGTGCATAACTGGTAGATAATAAGGCCCAACTCTAACTGCCAGGTCCTGTTAGCACACGCTTTGAATTTCACTTTACAGGTCAATTATTTACTGAGTTGAATTCTCAAAGAGGCAAACCAAAATGCGATGGATTCAGCCAATATATTCATCCCTAAGTTACTGTATGTGACTTCACCCAGAGAAAACCTGAATTTTTCTTAGACATGACTTTTGCTTATCATCATCCAATGTCATATTACCGTTAAAAACCTGGCAACTTCTGATATGGCAGCAGCGACACATTTAGGAGAGCTGGTCTACCATATGAGCAACCAGCAGAGACGTAACTATGACTACTGGACTGGACTATAACGCCAGACACTTCCAATGAACACTTGACATTATGTTGCCTCAGTCTAGCTCCTCCAGTGGTCACAAGACCAGAGGTTGCATTCTTAAAAGAGCAAACAGATTCCAAAGGGTGAAGAAATTTATAAAACCATCTGTGCATTACTAATCTACAATAACAATAGTTAAGAAAACGGCTCTAGTCAACATTGATATGCATATAAATCTATGTATATGTGTAAATCAATTTATTTAATTGTAAGGGAGAGTGGAGAACACTATGAATCAAAAGGAGAAACTTCATGGAGTGTGAAATGGAGGTGGCTGTTATTGAGGTTGAAGTTATATTGGAGGAAATTGATGCTTTATTGTTTGGTGGTCAAAGCACTGCTGTGACCAATAAGAGAAAATTTGTTGAGTGGCAACACTTCCCACCTGCAGTAAAAATGACTCAAAAAGCCTACTCTTCCCTTTTTCTTAATGTTCTTTTAGTTTGAATATACACACTGGGTTACATCTTACTTGAAACCCCTTTATCTTTGGTTTATTTATTTGTATTCTTTCTTCGTATCACTGTCATGTTATCTCTGTCAAGTCACTATCTAATATACAGTTGTTTCCCTGATAAATTAAAAAAAAAAAAAATCAAGAAAAGAAAAAGAGAGAGCGAGAGAGAGAGGTAGAGAGAGAGGGAAAATGAGGATGAAATGGTTAGACAGCGAGAAGCATGATGTTGTATTTTGGAAATCTGTGCCGCAGTTTCCTCTGGGGGGGATCAGCAGTCACAGGAGCTCCCTGCCCTTAACAAGCATCAGACTGCCTCCTCGCTGGTGTTGCTCATCAGAGGAAAGGAGGCACAGATCTGATAGTGGAAGAAGCTGCTGCAGTGAACCAAATAAACAGCCTGTTCCCTGAGCATGAAGCATGCTCAATATTACACACCTCCTGGGTTACTTCCTACTGTACATGTCTTCTGAGACAAACTTTGTTTAGGCCTGGATGTTCTCTGCAACAGGACATGTCCTCACAAAAAGACAGTTTTTGAGCATCTGTCTTGGCACAAGAAATGCGTCTACTTTGATCAGTGTAGCTAGCTGTCTACACAACATCTTGACTAGCACTTTAAATGCATAACTGCGATCCTAATGGTCATTGTAGGCTTCAAGTCTATAGTCTTCCATGTGCAACTACACAGTGACAGTGACCGTGTACTAGCTATGTGGCCAGTGTAAAAAGGGCATCAGTCAGAGGGAGTGGACAAATGTTACTTTGCAGGAGATTGGATCAACCTTTGACCAAGTGACATATAACTGGCACTAGCATCAGCATTGATTCTTGCGCATGACTGAATGAATATAACACTCGCTGGTCTATCTTTAAGGTCCGCTTCTACTTAAGTAGATGTCCATGGAGTTTAGGAGATAAAGCGCTGAACTCAAAATACGTCGCTGCTCTTCGTCGTCATTCTCCAAGCTGCTGGGCTCAGTACAGTCCCAGTGGATGTTTTTGAGACTGAAATCTCATAATTGAAATGGAGCTCCCAAAACCTGAATTCCCACTGTCTCCAAAATCTCCATATACTTGGTTCAAAGACATGTCAATTTTGTTTTATAAGTTAATTTAACACATTTTTAATCTTGTGAATCAAGGCAGTGTAAAGCACAGACGAGTGTGCCTTTATCCAGTATACTGAAGGCGTTCCGTGGACTTTTGGCCTTTTCGCTGTGCCTGGTGCACCGGTGGCACTTAGGCATACTGTGTTGGATTAGAATTAATTAATTATCACAAATGCTGGTGGGTATGTTGGCATAAATCATGGTTAATCATATCCACTAATTTCATCCCTTTTAAAAGCAGTAGTTGCCCTCAATGACACACTGACAGTTTTGGATCTGAGAGTTTTCCAGTGAAACACTTATATTCTAGTCTGGATCAGACAGCATCCCAATATGGTGCCAAGGAACGCATTGAAGTTGAATTCCTATTTCTGTACATATTGAAACTTTTGCAGTTTTCTGTGAGTAGTACTGCACAATTTTATTTGGTATCCCTGTGATCCACTGCTTAACTACTACTGTGCCATAAAAAAAAAATACAAGTTCAATCAAAAATGTGGCTTAGTGTTCTGACAAGCAGAACATGGCAAGTTACTAAAATACCAAACTAGTGCAGGTGAAGCGAAAACATCACAGGCTTCATGCTGTGCACCTGTACAAAAATAGAGCCCAGCCTGCTATCTGTTACAGGTGTCGCATACAAATCCCTGTCGCTCCCTTTAGTGCCTACACACTGTTTATAAATGAAGCCACACATTCATTAATATGTAGATCGTTTTTCGGCACGAAAAAACAAAACAAAAGCCAAGGTGAAACCAGCTACATTCCACCTATAAAGTACTGCCACACAGCTGTACTGCGGGGTAGAGAAGAGGAGCCTTTGTCGGTCAACACTGAAATGTTCCCCCTTAATATTTTCACAAACAACATTAAATAAATAATTGAAGAACATTTAAGCGCATAACAAAACAGCACAGTAATATGTGTTTCAATTTCAATACACTTCATGGGTGTTGCAGTAATGTGTGTACTGTTTGTTGGTAACTGGCACAACATTTTTGAGGTTTCATTTCAAAGGCAACATTTGCATATTAAGGGGATGTGGAGGAGCTTCAGGTTAAGTGAGCTTTCAAGGAAATCAGGAATTAAAGGGACTAAATGGTCTTGTTTGGATTACTGCGAACACATCCCGTATCCTGGATTCGCTCATCTGTCAGCTGTATTGCTCGGCAACACTAACATTCCCACGCTAAGCTAGTGTGTGTGTGTGCGTATGTGTGTGTGAAGGATGGTAGATGGGACAGGATGTTCCACTCCGCTCATATCCACATCCATTTTTCCAGCACAAAACCATTCCCGGTCTCCCGTAGTCCATCTATTCACCTCCCTACAGACGCTTTCACACTCTCTCTCTTTAACTGTGATTACTCTGCTCGCTCCTCTCTTGCTCACCCGTCCTTGGAGGGGCACTGGGCCATTACAACTTTTTTCCTCACTGTGCGTGTGTGTGTGTGTGTGTGTGTGCGGGAGAGAAGGATTTTGTGTATGTGTGTGTGTGGTAATAGCATAGTAAATCTGCAGAGGTCTTTTTCCACTCTGCTGTGAGAGCGGCATTCTATCATGCTGTGCTGTTTTATTGGAGCAGACACTCAAGTACAACACAAACACACACACACATTCATGCACAGACAGAAAGGCATTACCTGTATATTAAGACAATGATAATTTGTAACTTATTTACAATTCATTTGAATGTGAGAAATAGAGATCCACATCCGCATCCAAACACAGGATTACACTGGATGCAGAATAATACAAAAGTAAATACTGTTCATTTTAAATACAAAATGTAAAACAACAAATGATGTCAACATGAAACCACACTTACAAACACACACACACACACACACACACACACACACACACACACACACACACACACACACACACACACAC
>NW_019472131.1:0-1299 GCF_002814215.2 Seriola lalandi dorsalis
TGACATCAAAGTGTACATTGCTCAATTTTCCACTTAAAACAGAAGTCATCACAGGTGCAGATGGGCTACACAACTTAAAAGCTGCCTCATCAGTGAGGACTCACAAATACTAGGTTGCCTTCTCTGCAGAGGTTTTCAGCTCTGCTCTCGTCTCCTCAGGAGTCCAACGTTGCAGTGGGTGTGATGTTCACACATAACAACTTTCCCACATATGAATGTTCTGATTACATATTTAACCAAGGTCAGCAAATTATAACTCAGAGTGGATTACTTTTGCATGACAAACATACAATGGCAAAAGAAAATACGGTGAGTAGGCCTTTGGAACATGTTGGCAGTCGTCAGTAAAATATTCAAATTCAAAATTAGACCTCTAAAATTTAAATTCCAACATCAACAGTTAAGGTACTGCTAAAACTTTAAAATTACACAGACCTACTTGCTGAACAAATAGCAGGTTTTTGTTACTTGGTACCAACATTTTAATTATACTGAATATTATTATTATTCTTGGAGGAACTACTGGTTTCAGAGCAATAAATGAAACAGACTGTCAATATCAACACAAACTTCTCTAAGCTTTTTTATCCATTACTACTGTAGTTTTTTTTTTCATAGATCACATTACACAACCATTTCTAAGGTAGGGATGCACAAAATAAAATATGAAGTAAAAAATAAGAGAAATATGTTATTATTTGCTTTACTATACTATGCGTATTGTGTTATGGGCCGTTCCTTTTCTCACATCTGTTAGTATTCAGCATTCCACAAAGTTGATATGACAATTTAGTTTTACCAGCGGACTGGACACAGTTCATTGTCTATCTTGCAATTTGTTTGTTTGTTCCACAAACTGAGGAACACAATTAAAAAATACCCTCAAATCCAAACCATGAACCTGAATATAATTTTTCTAACAGATGACAATGTATATAACTGAAACGTATCAGAGACACTTTTTTATCTGGTGACCTTCAAAATTTTCCAACTCTGAGAACGCACACAGGGACACCAGTGTGAGCTTCGAGTCAAGCCCATCAAAATTAGTGAACATAGCACAACTCTTCCTCTGCACACCACTCTCCGTTCACCAGTGCTCAGGCTACGTTGCCTTCATCAGGGTGGTTACCTGATGAAGGCAACAGACCTTCAGTTAATGGAGCGTGGTGCAATGGAGAAGAGTTGCCCCACATGTTTTGACCGTCAAAATGTTAACAGGGTTCTTTCTCCGAAGAGATTAGCTTTGAAACTGCAGTACCAAATCATTCACTACACCTTTCCTGAAATCCACAAATT
>NW_019472132.1:0-1774 GCF_002814215.2 Seriola lalandi dorsalis
ACACACACACACACACACACACACACACACACACACACACACACACACACACACACTCTAAGCTCCTACTACTAGAGGTGTGCCTGTGCCAAAATTCATTGGCTTCTATTTATAGCTAATTCCAAGTCTTCCATCCAAAGTGTTATCACCTCAAACTTAGCTGTGGTGTCATACACAGTCTCATCTTCACCAACCTGAAGTTGTCTTATGAATGTGAACTCAACAGTGAGGTGGCTGAGGAGATGTTATACATCAAGGTACATTTATTTTTCTTATTCTTGTAATTAAATACATACTGTAAGTGCAAATAGTTAAAGAGTCCAGGGTCTAAAGAACTACAGAGTATAGTTGAACATAGTACAAAGTTGGACAGTTATTCAAACAAGCTAAATATCACCAGATACTCCTTGTCTTCATAGTAGTTGTACAACAGTACCTAAACATGAGCGTGTGTATTGTTCCTTATGGTTATACAAAAGCAAAAACCCTACAATTACCACATCTAAGACGCATACTTTTAAATTATTTTGTGCTTGGAAACACCAAAAGGAAATCATTTTTGATATTTATATATATTGACATATACTGAGAGAAGCCCCAACTGCTAACTCAGAAACATGAAGCAGTATTTAACATTGGCAGCAGAGCACGTCTGTGGGCATTTAGCTTTTTTGTGCTGAACCATACAGTTTGTGGTAAGCACTGCAAAGCAAAAATGGAGCGTGATTTTAAAAACTGCACAAAAGATATCAAATATTATTTACCCAAGGCTCGACTTCATGCACTTTATAATAAGCAACACAAAAAAAGTCAGTTTCTTTTTTTGTTTTTGAGTTGTGTACTTGTCTACCTAGAAACAAGATTATGTATGTGTGACTGTGTGTTAGTGTTTAGACTGCTATAGACAGGGTGAAGGCTTCTCCAGTGGATGCTTTTAGAGAACACCAAAATGACATAGCACTACGCCCCACAGATGACGACCGGGCTCTTCAACAGTGAGCGAGCTGCCTGACTCTGAGCTGGACTGGACTGTCAGCTTCCCAGTGAGACAGACAGGTCTACTCCTCCTTCCTCTTGGCCCCGGGGATCTTAGCCTGGATCCTGTGCAGAAAAAACAAGCTTTAATACCACGTGTCCAAGATAAGACCAAGATATTTATTCTAGATTAACTTTCGCCTATTCTGCCTCATTCTCAGGGAGCAAAGCACCTGTTGTTTTTGTATTCTGTCTTTTTATGGGAGTCCATAAAACCAATGAGTCAAGTTTTACTAAAAGTGGAAAAGTCTGTGGTCATTCCAAAAACTGCAGGCTGTTTTGGCATCATCTGACCCTTCAGACACTTAGAAACTTGAGTTTTCTGGGTTAAGACAGAGCCAGTGAATATAAAGTCTGTTTCAGACACTCAGTGAAAAAAAAGTCCCATTTCTTCAAAGCAGATCTGACTCTTCACTCTGCAACATGTTTCCATATGCAGCTTTTTTCATCTATTTGGTTGTGACATGAGTAAAGCTGGCACAAGACTAGATTTAGAAAGCAACCCCACTCCACACCTTTCCTGTTTCACACAAGCACCTGGAGGCTGCCCAGTACAACTACAGTCAAACCTGTAGCCCGCTGAGCAGCTCCACTAGAGCTTTAAGAGTTAATTGCACAAGTGCAACTCAGCAGCACTAATAAGGGAGAGGCAGGTGCTGTAACGTTAAGATGCAGAGATATTTTGTCAGATTATGGTCAAAACTGCTCAGTAAAAATTCCCAAAAAGGTTTCCATGCTT
>NW_019472133.1:0-1774 GCF_002814215.2 Seriola lalandi dorsalis
ATAGTCCTCCACCAGCTCTTCCTCCTAAGAAGCGCCAGTCTGCCCCTTCGCCTACTCGGGTGGCAGTGGTTGCACCTATGAGCCGTGGCTCCAGCCTGCCCTGCAGTGTCCACAGACAGGTGAGGGTGTAGCTCCATCTCATGATAAGATTTTAGACTTTTTGATCCATTATAGCTGACCTTCATTTTCAGTCTAAGAACATATCAACACAACATACGGGAAGTAAATACATTTTGCAATACATAATTAAAAAATGTGTCTGTCTGCGCAGCAGCAGGACTACGAGCAGGAGTTCCTGCAGAGGCGTTTCTCTGGGGGGAGCCAGTCATACGGGGGCGACTCTCCGCGCCTGTCTCCCTGCAGCAGCATGGGTAAACTCAGCAAGTCTGATGAACAGCTGTCCTCCATGGAGCAGGACAGCGGCCAGTGTTCTCGTAACACCAGCTGTGAGACGCTTGGTAAGAATACACAGTTTGCATTAAACTGTAAACGTATATTACAGACGTTATGTGAGGGAGCGGAGATGAAAGGTTTGATAAGAGATTTGTCAGCTTAAGAGTTAAACAGATTGGGAACCAGATCCAAAATGGAATCAGCTATTGGGACCCAGCCCTTGACAAACCGTTGCTCATGTGCATTTTATATATTGTGAAGTTAAAAGTTACAGCTATGTGTTCATTGTGAGAGTATGATGACAGACATGTAATTTTTACCTCTTCCTCACCTTTCCAGACAACACAGAGAATTACGACCCGGATTATGACTTCCTCCACCAGGACTTGTCAGCTGGGGAAAACCTGCCCCCAATACCGGTGGGAGGGTGCTTGAGCCCCTTACCTGAATCTCATAGCGAGTCCTCTTCCCCAGTCCCTGGACAGCACCCCTCACATCCCCGCTTTAGTGCTCCTCCACCGCAGCAACCACCAGAGTACTGGACCCCGCAGCCCAATCAAGCCAATCCCTTACAGTCCTCTCGCATCAGCGCACCACCTGCCCTGCCACAGAAGAAGCGGCGCAGCACCCAGACGTCGCCCTTCCCTGACGGAGGGTCCAGAGTGCTATATGAGCGATATCCTTCCCAGTATGACAACTTGTCAGAAGAGGAGCTACACCCTACACCTCCATTCCCCCTTTTCACACCCATCTCACCCATGCCCCAGACAAATGGGGGAGTGTTCGTTGCCCAGTACATTGCCAGCGAGAATGCAGATGTCCCTGCCAGCCCACCGCCCCTCCCAGAAAAGAAAAGCAGACACAGTAAGTGAGAGGAAAGGAGGGGTAGAGGGGAATGGAGACGTAATGAGAAGGCAGGGAAGAAAAAAGGCCTTTAAATGAGATGTCTGAATAGAGGGCACAGAAGCAAAGGAAAGGACAAAGAGTCTAATGAAGGAAGGAATAAAGGAAGGGATGAGGTTGATTGAGTAAGGGACAGCAGGACATTGGCCGCACTTCATCATCAGTTCATTGAAGCATAGCTTATGTCAAGGAAGTATTACACTGTGAATAGAAGCAGGAAGTGAATACCAGGATGTGCTACAATGGGTCTGGCTCCAGGGGCACGGAGGGCAACATTTGGTCATTTCCTGACACACCTGCTACATCACTTCCTCTCAAGCTACTGTATTATGTCATTCCATACAGTTAGCCCTTATTGCAAGCTGAAACACTTCACAGAGTGAATATGTGCATGGGTAATTTCAAGTTTACAACTGTCTTGACCTCAGTATAAAGCGACTGTCCATAGATTTTACAGATCAAAGAAAAGTGTTCACTT
>NW_019472134.1:0-1773 GCF_002814215.2 Seriola lalandi dorsalis
TTATTTTCTTCAAATTCACTTCCTGATCGGGGCCGCGGCGCGGCGTTGCTGTTGCGCGCAGAGCACCGAGGCCTGTGCAGAGCAGACTACACACAGAAAAGGATGGTTCACAGGGAGCTGTTTGTGGTTGTTGTTTGTGATTGGTTAATAGAGCTGAGCCATAACAACTGAAAGGACCAAACTGAGCCTAATTAATAGATCTAAGAATTTATAACGCATAGAAAACTGTTTAAGTCTGCTGTTTGGAGCAGCTCATACTGACACTTTTTCACCCCATGTGACTAAAACAGCCTTTTAGCAGCAAATTAAAAAATAAGAATAACAGAATAAACAGAAAAACCAAATAGTTTTAAAATAGATAAAAATAGATGATAAAATAGCCTAATAGATAAGTTAGAATAAAGAATAAAGTTCACATTCAAGTGTTTTTAAGTTGTAGATTTGTACAGCTAATAGGCTACAAATAGCTTTCTAAAGCTGAAATGAAATTTCGTTTCTAAAGGAATGGGGTCCTATATCATATATCCTAACTTTATTCAAACAGAAATGATGAATTGGACGAACAAAAGCTTGGAGAATCACACATAATTTAAGATTGATATAAACCCCCATCAACATTATATAGACTACCATAATAAGAGATGGGATACTCTATAACAACAGTAATTAAAAATATTGAAAAACAACCAAGCATCAGACAAACCGCACGAAATAAAGACATATTAATAAATACATAATGATAAATAATAAATAACAGGAAATAGTAAGGCTTCTGTCGTGATCCAGGCGAAATGAGTCCCCCTGAACCGTTTTTCTTATGAGTGTGCTACATCCTCTGCGTCATCGCAGTCACGGTGACGTAGAAACGTGGCTATTCACCATCAGAGTATATATGGGCATGGCACGGGGACCACCGGTGATGGCACAGACGCACGGTGCGTCAGCTCTCTAAGCCCCTTAAACAAAGTCCCCGCATCTAAAGTGATTATTTGCATACAGAAACGCCAGACCCACTCCAGACACCTGCCACTGCTGACTGACATGTCATCGTTTGTTTTACATGACAACGACTCTCAAATACGCTTCCTACAGCGATCACATGTGAAGTGTAAGATGAAATCGTGGAGGAAATTACGCGTGTACAGTCATCCTCTTAGGCAGATGTGTCATTCTCTCAAGGACCCCTGGAGGCACCCTGGCCAACACTTTGCTCCACCATGCACGGGGTCTATAGGATGGTGCTGGCGCGTGATGCGATGACAAGGCGTCACAGGTCCCTAATCCAGTCCCACGTCCCGAGGATCGCGGGATGTGATTGCGTGTGTGTGAGTCTAAAATTATGTAACAGCGCACTGCTGCTGTATTTATAGCGCATCTGTATCCGTCTGCCAACATCCGCTTATCATCCCTCTGTCTTCTCATAGGAAGGGCCGCTTAGTGCGTCTAATAAATGTAGTATCTATCTATCTATCTATCTATCTATCTATCTATCTATCTATCTATCTATCTATCTATCTATCTATCTATTGATGTCATCTAACATCATCAGTTTTTCATTATAATTCCTACTAAAGATAACTTGACTTGTAGCCTTTATGTCAATGGGAATAATTACAAAAAACAAAAAACATTGCGTTATAATAAGTTTAATATGCATGATTATGATTTGCATCTTTTGATAGAATGTGTTCTATTACTGTGCCTTTTATCTCTCCCCCATGTTTGTCTCATTGCTTTGTATGATCTGATGAAGCAACAACAGAGAAAACCACT
>NW_019472135.1:0-1291 GCF_002814215.2 Seriola lalandi dorsalis
AACATCCTGACACATTATGAAATTTTGAAAGTTTGCAATAGCTATTATAAGTAGTAAGATTCATAAGACGTTTTTTGATGTATTTTTTAAAATGAAAATACAGTGAACAATTAGGTAAATCCAGGGTGATACTGCCAATATTGTTATGTTATGTTATGTTCTGGACACTGGCATCTTCACAAATGTTTCCTGTACTTTTCGATCAATATACTGCATAGTCTTTGGGCAGACAACACACAACACACACACGATGAAGTCTGATCTAGTTCTACGAAGCCTGAACGGGTAATTACAACCTTTTGTTATTTTTAGACGATTTGTTTTTGTGTTTTTTTGTGTTTGATTTTTTTAAGAGGTCTTTAAAAAAACACTTGTACATATGTAAAGTGTTGTAGTTCCAGGGTATTACACATTTCTCATCCATAAAAAAGGCTTAAAGTGCACTTATGCTATAAACAGATATCTCAACAGTTTGCTCCATATGTAAAGCATGTATTTCATGGTAAAAATATTTTCAAATATTTTAATAAACTTCTAAAATGTATTATTTGTCTCTGACTTCTTCTCTTGAATAAGAACACACAGTAGACAAAGTCCTTAGCTTTAATTTTCTTGTGAAAGTGTGTCACTAAGTAACAGCTGAAATATGATGGACAGAACGGCTCAAGGGCACATAATAAGTAACCCATTAGCTAACCCAGGCTTTCATGTTTTATATGCAAGACCTCAGTTGCACAACTACCTTATTATAGGTTTTCAGTTTGCCAAATGCTATATTTTTTATACTTCTAGGTGGAGGCCAGGTAAGGAGCCTTCAGAGGATGAGGATATCACAAAGGACAGCCGCTCAGTTTGCAGCATATCGGGCTGGTGACAGCTATTTCTGGTAAATTCACGACTGCCTCTGTTATCTGTGATTTTGTGTTTTTATTTGTAGCGACCATGTAACTGACAGATTTCAAAAAAATCGTTGTTACTGTTTATCTCGCCGCGCTGCTTGATTTATGCGGCAATAAATAAATGATTCATGCTCGTGAGTGTGTGTTGCAGTCATTACAGATTTGCTGCATCATTCCTGTCTGGCTTTAAGAAACAGCCTAAAAGCAAGTCTCACCAATTTGACAACAAGCTGATCTGTTACACAGTCTACCCCACTGTGCTGCGACTTCTATCTAGCTGCGTCTGTGTGTTGTGTTTGTCTGCACGTGTGGCTCTATGCCCCCCCCCCTTTTCTGCATTACATCATCCTCCCAGAGGTTGTTGTCACCTAGCAGAACATCGCTTGGTGGTC
>NW_019472136.1:0-1289 GCF_002814215.2 Seriola lalandi dorsalis
TAACAGGGCAAGATGGAAAGTCAAAGGATCACCAAAGTTATTACAATTCACCCTGAGGGGAACATACTGTGCACAAATTTCATGGCAATCCATTCAGTTTGTTGAGAATTTTTCTAAAAATCATGATGTCAACCCTCATGTTGGTGCAAGGGCAAAGGTCAGGAGATCACCAGTCTTTGGGATTCGTCCTCTTGGGAACAAGAAAATAGACACAAACTCTTGTGCCAATCTTGTGCCAATAGTTCAGATATATCAGTCTGGATCAAAGTGGTGGACCAACCAACCAACAGACTGACATTGCCATCCATGTTGCTAGAGTGATTAAAAGAATACTAAAATGGTGTATTACACAAAAACAGTTTAATTACATCATCAAGCATAAATTAAATCTGTTACTTCCACCTTTAGTTATCAGACATTTGTACTAGTTACATATTTTGGGACAGCGGAACCAGAGGTGGGTGGATAATAAAGGCCTAATCTGGTGTTTAAGGGAACTTAAGTCACCAAACCTAAAAAATCATCCCTTTGGTTGATTTGGCTTCCCAATCCCAAAAAGCATGAGAAATAATAACCCCATAATCTGGGATTTGTGATTAATCCTGTAGATAACAGCGGTTAGACACAGAACAGGGTCACACAGGAAACAGTGGCGTTAAAAACACACTCTGCAGCCTAAGCGGCTGTTGAAATCACATATTATCCCACACACAATGTTCTCTATTTCAGCAGGCTGTTAAAGCTGGCAGGAAACTTCGGAGCAGTTCAGTCGATACAGCCACCGCCACCACCAGTGTCCTAAATTTTTCAGTGAGTGCTCTTTTATTGTGTACTATTGATCCCTGATGGCATACATGCAGATCAGTGATGGTGGAGCTCATGGAGCACGTTGGTATTTCTGCACTGTCATGGGGTATCCTGCACCGCTTTCAGACAGGCGCGCCGAGCGGGCAGCAGCACGTCATCCCACAATGCTGTCAGCCTGTCCTGTCCTGCACAACCACTTCCACGGTCTCACAGGGGGAAAATAACAGGTTTCTTGTCAGCTAGCTTTGCTGTGTGGAAACTCCTATGTGTTTAATAGCAGGGTGAAGCCTGTCATTACAGAACAACTTTAAAGTTTGGAGGAACTTGAGATTACCTGGGTAGCCATCTTTCAATAGATGAGACTGATAGAAGTGAGCTGAATGTGTCATCCAACTTTGATATGACAGATATTAAGCAGCTTAATTGATCATTTATGATTATTTTATTCTAATGACACATAATGATCAGAATTAATACTTAAC
>NW_019472137.1:0-1861 GCF_002814215.2 Seriola lalandi dorsalis
ATTATACAACCGGGGGTAGAATTGCATGTTCCCCTCAACTGAGGATTCAGGCGATTTTACCAGAGGTGGCCAGCATCATGAGGGGGTGATTTAGGCAAAAAAAACATTTTTGTCAAAACATGACTTAGGCCATTATTTTAGGAAGGTGACGATATAGAATACAGAAATAATGCAGTTGCAATGTAACTGTGGTATGCAGGGCAGAGCAGATAAGACCCACACAGCTCACAATATGGGTAACAAATGTAATATAAAATAACTGGAACTGGAAGAATGCAAGTATACACAGAGCCTTAGCACATACACACACGCACACACACTCACACCTACATGAAGTAACATTTTAACTGATCGCACATATTTGACATGTATTACAGCGCCAGCAAAGAAGCATTATAGATGCATTGACTCATACATAATGTGGTTCAGTGAAGTCCTAAAGCTTCCATTTGACACATACTCTCAAGACTCACAACATTCCCTGTTAGTAAGGTTTGTTGTTTTAATATACAGATAACATAAATTAATGCGGGTATATAAAAACAGAAGGGAGTGCTTCTCCTTTGAGACTATGTTCGCTTCTTCTTTGGCTTGTGACCTTATAATGCCTCAATAAAAAAACTTGAAATAAAATGATTAACATTAAAAGAATAGTTTGATGGCTTTGAGGAGATCTCTACCACTCTATTATCTGTATGGTAGATGTGAAGCTACAGCGAGGAGTCTATTAGCTTATTTTAGCATAAAGCCTGGCAACAGCGGAGAATCCTGCTCTGTCCAATGTTAACAAAATCCCCCAAGCAGCGCCTATAAAGCTCACTAATTAACACGTCCTATATCTAGTTTGTTTGATCCTAGTGTGTAAAAATAACACATTGGGATTTTAACTGGACCAGGCCAAGAAATAGTCTGCCACATAACCTCTTGTAAAATGGCAAGTAGTCGTTTTACATGTTTTTTTAATCGAAACAGGCAACACAACACAACACAAGAGACGGGCTAGATAATTTACGTTTTCCTAGTCTGTATGGTGAACTAAGCTAAGATAAGCGGCTCCTGGCTGTAGGTTCATATTAACTGAGCAGACATGAGAATGGTATCAATCCTGTCATCGAACTCTTGGCAAGAAAGCAAGTATTTCCCAAAATGTCGAACTATGGCTTTAATACATTCAGTGACAATCACATCCTCAAAAAACCTGATGAATATTAAAGCAAAGGCACCACTTGACAAGATACTCAGTCACTGTTCGAGGATCTTGTGCATTGTCCACTCTTGGAATAATTCTCTGTTTTTCAGATTATTAAAACTCAGGTCAACTTTATGACCCTGTGGACATCACTAAGATAAATCTGCAATGCCCTATTCTTTACAATTGTAGTCCTAAGGCCGAGGCATACTGTTACACACACACAGTAAAGAGTTTGTATGCATGATGCAAACCATAACCACTGCAGTGTGTAATTTAAACATGATGTTTACTGAGGAGAAACTACACAGACAGGTACAGATTAACAGATGGACACAAACTGGTGAGTTAAAAAGGTGACTGAAAGACTTAATGAGGAGGTAGCTATATTACTTAATTAAATCACGCCGAGGGGAGGGTAAAAAGAAACCTGTGCTGACTACTGATCAGCTGCTGGGACTGATTTATTTTATCCTACTTTTTTAAGAGGAAGCTATTCAGAAACAGTAAAAGCGAAAAAAGTCAAAATTCTACAGGCTACATTGTTAAATTAGTGTTTTGATTACAAACAAAATGTTTTTTGCATCTTGGAAGGTTGGAATGGATGAATAAGATTTCAGTGTGTCTGTTGTGGCTGTAATGTTTCTCCTGAACCTATAACAAAGAGAAATT
>NW_019472138.1:0-1773 GCF_002814215.2 Seriola lalandi dorsalis
GGTAAGAAGGGTTTTTAACTGACCTTTTTTCATAGGAAAAATATGATGTTTCAGGAAAACGAGAGATATAAAATATTAGATAAATATAACATGTTAACCCTAGTCAACCCTCAGGACCCATTTCTCATTTTCTCTTCCTCAGATACATGTGAATTTACTAATCATGGAGGCCCGGCTGCAGGCGGAGCTGCTATATGCTCTGAGAGCCATCACTCAGTACATGATTGCCTAAGTGCTTGGAAAGGCACAAAGTCAAAACTCTTCGCCGGTACAGAGAGACCCAGAGACACGAGGATAAAGAAGCAGTGAAGTGGGACGAGAGCGGCACGTTTAAGGACACAGAGCTCCATTGTTTTGTGGCTGTGCCTCATGAATGTGCTTCTCTTTTTCTCAGAGTTAATGTATTTATACCATAGTGTGCCACAGTCCCCTCCTCACCCCTTTCTGCAGATTCTCTTATTGTGAAGTCCTCTTATCAAACATCTCGGCTCTCAAAAGGTTGTGTGCAATTATTATTAGCGTTGTTTTAATTTTTACCTGTTGTCATGTGTTCCAGCTCCGTCTGTGAGAAACTGCTTGGTTGTAGCAGAGTGTTACAGTGGCCAATGCTCTCCTTTTTAGTTCAATCAGTCAACTTTTGTATTAACTATGCTTTCCCAAAAAATATCTTTTTGTACAAGTTGAATGAATGTCAATGGGAGACCAGGGCCTTTGTTTTTTGTTTTTTGGACAATCCTAGTCAGTGTTGGAGGAGGACATTAAGTGGACTGTGAAGGACGACCGCTTTGCTCTCCCTGACATTTCGTATTAATGCTGGTCAAGAACAAACACAACGGTGACACTGCTGGAAGTTATCACATCACTATAGTTTCTTTTAATAAGCACTTTTTAAAACTTTATATATTTATAATGCAAGGTAGCTCATTAGTAGACATTGAGACACACAGAGTGTGGGTCTGACGCCTTTCTTGTCACTGTATGATGTGTAACGAACATTTTTAGACTGTTTGTCCTCACACTTTCAGATTTTGCTTTTGTGCTCAACCCCAGATGAACCCCTGAGTGAAGTTTCTTCTTAATCCAAGATATTCAGTGAATTATTGGAAGGATTTTGATGTTTGCAAACCACAGAATTTACACCTGATAAGAAAATTTGTATCTAAACTAAACTAAACTAAACTGAAGTGGTCAGTGAGCTGTTTCCTACAGTGAAGATAAAGCTGAGCCATTTGCAGAATGATTGTTTTGTTTTTTTGTACTGACGTGCTTCAGAAATGAATCAAATCAGAGACTGAATTTCAGACCAAAGGTCATTTAAAAACAAAAAAACTAGTAAAGTGATGAATTGGACAGATGAAAAGTGCACAAACGTAGATGTGCACTGGTCAAAAGTTGAGGTTAAGTTCGGGTTTTTGCTCAAAGCTTTATGCTAAAGCTTTTTTTGTGTGATCTGTATCGAGGCTGATTATCAAGTCAAAATCCATGGTACAGTTTGCAGAGCAGAACAATGTGCAAACTAGTCGTTAAATCACTTGTATTTCTTTTTCTCTGTCTTTTTTATTTTATTTTTACGGTTTTTGTAAACTATAGAGTTCTTTTGTGTTTTGTTTCTGGGTGTGACAGTAGGACCTGCTTATTGTGCTGCAGCCTGGGTAGATGTAGAGGTGTGACGGACTGTTTAGAGATTAGATTTAGATTTAGAAAAGAAACAAGTGCATATCGACAAAAGCAAAAGCGCTGTTAACACAGGTGCCTTCAGGCTAAAACTGGAGT
>NW_019472139.1:0-1286 GCF_002814215.2 Seriola lalandi dorsalis
AAACTACATTAATGATATACATAGGTCTGGCATTTGTTGGTACTGAATATGTTTTACAGCCTAATTTCCTCCTGGTTGAATAAAGTGTCAAGCATCTTGATTGTCCCGCTTAAGCCTTACAGCCCAGCAGTGCAAGTGTGCCTCACTTTCACAGGGGAGATGCAGGAGAAACTCCAGGGATGTGTGCACCGTTGACGGACAGGGGGATAAACAGAGGGATTGTCCCTGACCTCCCAACACCAGTCTGGAGGAAGACGAATAGCCCCCCAATGGGCCCTGAGCAGATAAAATACACCCTACCGTCTTCAACACCAGGTGTGACAGCCATCAGGGGTGGCCTATCAGCAGGAGGCACAGAGAAGGGGAGGTAAGGGTGAGGGGGCACATTAGGAACATATCAGCAATTACTCTCTGGGTTTATTTTTCTTCCTGCTTTAACGCCTGGATACTAAGTTACATTCATCCTGGGTGTTGATTGTATCTTAAGGTCCAAGTGAGAACACTTTGCAGAGTCATTTGTCGATTATCTGATAATACACTGAAACATGTTAATGTTATGTTATGTTATAGCGACCATTTAAAAGCCCTGCAGTTTGTTTATTTGTCAGAGTTGAGTTTTTCTTCAGTGAATTCTGTGTCCTTGGCTTTTCAAGCTTTAGAGCTTATCTGGGAAGTTCAACTCCATCTTTGCTGTTCGTGCACCCAGAGTTGCAAATCAACTTCTTTATGTAATGGAATTCACAGGGTCGAGGACATGTTTACCTCTTTTTCCAGGCCCATTAGGCACCAAGCGGCTATATCATATCTGACACGAGAGAATGGCCTCAATCTGTTTAAGCCATGATCTCTGACTGCATGGGCCCCACATCTTCAGACTGGCCTCTGCAAGCTTAGATATGAAGAAGGATGATAGTCATTTATATGTTCTGAACTTTAAACAATAAAGGTGTTATGGGTGCAGGCATCCCACAGTTCAGACAAATAAATGGGCTCCACTGTGTGTAGTTTTAGCTGTGGAGCAGGACAAAGGTTTTACAGGCTCTCACGTGACCAGAAAGAATTGTTTAAAAATAACCCCACAGAAGTGAAATTTTAGTCTATAAAATGACACGTTCTTTTCTCATGAAACAACATATGCTAATTCTGTCAAAATAGTCTTTTGTGCATTCTGAAGTGTCAAACTGATCTGCAAAAATAAAAGAAAGTGGCTGTGTCCAAGAGGATCTCGTGTGAAAAAGGGAAGCCCAGACCTCTAATTTCCTGTGTGAGCATTTGCCGTCGAACGG
>NW_019472140.1:0-1285 GCF_002814215.2 Seriola lalandi dorsalis
AAAAGCTGGTCTTTTTTAACAGCTACATCTGCCTCCTGCATGCACTCCTCATTGAATTACTTCCACATCTCCAAGCCAGGAGAGGAAATGTGAGCCAGGATGAATCCAGCGATTGCTAAAACATATGCTTGGCATTATAAAGCCCTATAGAGTTAGCAGGGTGCAGCCAATAGGTCAGATCTAAAGGAGATTATCTATTTCCCCATGTACAAACCAAACTAATCCTCTAAACTCTGTCATGGCTGTCAATACCAACTACTCTCAGAAGAGGAGGAAAGAGGGGGCGGGGGGGGGGCTATGTGAACCAGTCTGCATCAGTTTAGTAGTTTTACTCGTTCTGTGTAACTGTATTATCTTTGATTATCCTAATAGTGTATCAATAACAATTTGATAAAGAGGGTTCCTTTGAGTTCAGTGGGGTCATTTATCTGTCAATTAAGGTCAACACCCCACACTGCTGATTAAACTTCTCACACTTCAGTGGCAGCCTCATCTCACCTGCTAGCATCCTTACACACAGAGACATAAGATCTTCAAGAAGCCAGAGCTATTTGTTCCCCATCAATGAGCCCTTTGTGAGGTCCACTGGGGTGTAACATATCACCCACCATGCCTTTCCTTTCCCTTTCTAAATGACCAGGAGGACATGGCTGACAGGTAATTCACAGACTTAGGGAACCAGTGTAAAAAGCAATAGCCAAGGCTTTAAGTGAGATACTTTAAAGAGGAGCAACAAGAGGGAGAGAAAAGGGAGGAAGAAGAGGTGAGGAAGAAGCCGAGTTGTGAATGCAGCAAGCAGCAAGTCTCCTTGTGGTAACATTTAGACAGCGGGCCCCGGAGTATCCAAAGAGAGTACACATTGATTGAGTGAGAGTGGATGAAGTAAAATTGAGAGCAGGAAGGAGTGATAAAATTTTTTTTTTTTTCAATCTGTTCCCTTCACATTGCATGCCAGCAACAAAAAGAAAGAAAAATCTGAGGAACTCACCACTTATCTTGGGAGAGACTGGCCTTTAAAATCCACTGCGACAGACTGACTGGGCTGCTCAAGCTGATGGCTGTTGGCCCTCCATCTCCTCCCCTCTCCCTCTCTCCCTGCAGTCTGGCTCTTGTTATTGCACTCAATCTATCTCGCTTTCTGGAGAGCTCAGATGGCCACCAGGATAACCATGATGGCACATTGGAAGCCTCCTCGTGGTGTCAAGTCTCTTTCGCTCTATTCACTTTCTGTCTCTCCTATGTGCGCGCTCACACACACACACACACACACACACACACACACACA
>NW_019472141.1:0-1772 GCF_002814215.2 Seriola lalandi dorsalis
GTTGATCCACCAAAATTATGTCAAAATCATCATATCCTACACAGTTTCCTAGTGTCATGATGTAGGGTTAACAACAATGCAGAACTCTGCTTATGAAACAAAGGCTTCATAATGTCCTGCCATTACCAATCATTACAGAAGTGGTAATGCAGCATTTACAATGACTATAACCATCAGAGAGGCAATAAAAATGTACTCATGGAAATCAAATTTTTTCCTTCTAAGTCTGTTGTAGCAGATATTTTATTCATTTATATACAAGAAAACTGTCATGTTAATTTAAGGGGACCAATTCACACATCTGACCATTATTGTCTTCAGTTAATCAGTCACTTCTTAGCTTGATTAATCATTTGGTCTCTAAAATGTCAGAAATTAATCAGAAAAGCCCATCACAATTTCCCAAAGCCCATGATGATGTCATCAGTGTCTTGTCTTATCCGTTCAACAGTCCAAAACCCACACATTCAATTTACTATCACATTAGAGGAAAAAAAGCAGCAAATCCTCACAGATAAGAACTGGAAATAGAAAATGTTTGGCATTTTAGCTTGAAAAAACTGCAATGATTAATAGAATGAATAATCTGCTATTTTCTATCGGTAGTCTATTGGTAATTAATGAATGAATTAAGAAATGTACATAGTTATGTGTTAGTTTTACAATATTATTATTATATTTTACTTAATTCTGTATCATATTTTGGTCCTTTGTAAGTGGTAATTGAGAAGAAATTCTCTGTGGTCATTCAACATACATTTGTGTGTCGACAAGAGCTGAAATCAACTACAGCTGTGATGACTGGTTAAAGAAATATGCAAGGGTTTTGATGTACACTATGAAATGTAAATGTTTTGAATTGGGGGCCCATATAGTTTTGTTGGTGGGCCAGATTTGGCTCATGGGCGACTATTCCAGCATCACTGCTGTTAACGATTTAAAAAATAAAAAATAAAAATCGCATCTTTAAAACAACTCTGAGGTAATGACCCCGCCCGTCTGAGCTGTTCTGGGTCATTCAACACGCGCTTCCTCTCACATCACTCAGCGACAACTAGCCGCAACATTCAAGCACTAGTCCGAACAAACAAAACAGTCAAGACGTAGAATTAAAGTTAAATTTTGATATATTCTTCTATGACATGACAGCAAATGTTCACACAACGCCCACACCTTTTTAAACGTAGAGTAACAGTTGACGTTAGGTATTACAACGTTCGCCAGCTAGCTAACAGTTGCTATCCACAGGTTGATATGCTAACGTTACTTCAAAATCAACTACGGTGTAGCGGTTGCAATGAGAAGTTATTAATGACGGGGTTAAAACCTTCTTTCGAATTGTGAGCAACCTGTCTGGCCCCTGTGGCATTTCGAGGTTTAAAACTTAACATTTCAACGGAGCAAACTGTACCTTCCAGCGTTGTCGTAGCTCACCAGGAAATTCCTTGTTTTTTCTTTAACCCCGCCTTCGTTAGGTTCGGGCTTGTTCCTCTGCTGCGGCCGACATCTGCCAGAAAAAAAAAACTACTGTCTGTGTCCTCCTGCCCCTAGCAACAGCAGGTAAACAGGTGAGCGGGGGAAACTGCATCTAGTTTTTGCAAAGTACAGTTTGTCTTCCAAGAAATTCTCAGGATGCCCCTGTAGATGTGAGCAATATTTTATTATCAACCATGTGTCAGCACAATACCAGGAGGCATGCGGATAAATGCTTTGACTTTGCTACCAAGCTTTCACAGCTTTTATCCATCTTTCAGATCAGCTTTTAGAAAACT
>NW_019472142.1:0-1772 GCF_002814215.2 Seriola lalandi dorsalis
TTTCCCCCCCCCCCCACCAGCACTGGATTGAAAATGAGAGTGAAAATAATTAGTACAACACCTCAGCTTTGAAATTCACAGCAAAGCACTTAGGTAATGTAAAGGATTCATTTAATTTCAATTAACCACAGAGGCAGCATGATATACATTAACAGCACTGATATAGTATGATACAGTGAACTATGCCAGCTTACCTTCAGATGTGCACATACAAATGCTGCATGAAATGAATTTCTGTAATACCTACAAAGTAAGCTGTATGTTTAACACAAAGGACGACTCTTTGTTGCTGTGCCTGCTATAAAAGTTAGAACCCAGCAGAAGGAAACCAGGGCTTTATAGACTAAGGTACTCCTGTCAGCATTAGTCATCGATCTGTCAGTAGTGACTATAATTACTTCCCTTGATGTATCACCCTGAATAAAAGGATGGTGTTGAAGGGTATTGTCTGTTATCACGGAGTGAGATCATTGTATAGGCTTCAATAGGGATATTATGTTACAGTTGTTTTCCCCTCTTTCACGAAAAACTTGCCCATTTTCTCTGACACAGAGACTCCACAGAAAGTCTGAATGGTGCAAAAATGTCTATTTTAGTGAAGTGAGATTTTTTTTGTTGCCTATAGCCACAAAGCTTCTATCACTAAGTCATCATTAGTGAATGTAATGGGAAACGGAAAACTGTCCTCTGTAACTATATATGACACTTTGGATGTACATGAGCCTGCTGGGGCCGTATTACAGTTACACTTAGCTAACTTGCTTAATTAATATTCTTTTATTTTTTATTATTGCTTTTACATGACCAATGAAATATCAACAGGAGGAACTTTTTTCACTGAGCGGCTCATGGTAGACCCTAATGATGTGTTGCAGTTTGATGACAAAATACTCATTAGTAGATACAGGCTACCCCGGGCCATGATCTTGCAGTTAGCCGAGCAACTACGACCAGTTTTGGAAGGGCCGACCCGGCGGCACGAGGCTCTCGCAGTTGTGGCGCAACTGACAAATGTGTTTTGTTTTTTTGCTAATGGAGATTTTCAGAGTGAAGTGGACAATTTTTGTACATTTCAATGAGAAATCTAATGGGTTACAAACTACATCAGAGAGATGAGATGAGAAAAATAGTGTCGGTTACAAGGTTACAGTTTAGTTGATGACTGAAGTTGATTTGAGTATTTAGTTTGTCCTAACCTGAGATAAGATGGGACTCCTAAAGTTAGTTAGGATTTGCTTCTGTAAAAGTAAAATAGGGTAAAAATCCCACCTTATACTCTCCTTATCTTAACTTAAGACAGGAAGTTTCTGTAATACGGGGATGCACAACTACCGCCGGGCAACTGCACTTGAACAATAACAAAAATGATACAAATGGAACCGTGCATTATTCAGTGAATGTCCTCTAGAGATTTTTTTGCTTTGGTTGTCATATCACGTTTTTTTAAAACATGAGTCAGTCTCCATCCTACCAGAGAGATACTGCCTCTGCCTTTCCTGAGAGTCCTAAAGAAGGTGACTTCTCCCCTCGTCAGATTTATGACAACCTGAAGAGCCTGGAGGAGCAGGAGACATGTGACGACCAGAAAGATCCCATTGTTAATATTGTGCCTGACAACTACTGCAGCTCTCTTTTGAACACGCAAATCTGTGTTCCGCTGGCAACAAATGACCTTGGGAAACTATTTGCTGGCATGTTTCCACAGGAACATTCGATAAAGAAGAGTGAGTTGGTTGAGTTGGATATGGAAAAACATGACAATTGTTAAGCAC
>NW_019472143.1:0-1772 GCF_002814215.2 Seriola lalandi dorsalis
ACTCTCTGGATGTGTAAAGAACTCGCATCACTAAAAATTATCATTGGTGTTATTGTCAGTAATGGTAAAAGACCAAGAACTGGAAGTTATTTATTTAAAGGAGACATGGGACATTGTGTAACAATTAGAATTAAATATTATTAATTTAACCCCTCCCACCAGTGTTTAGTTTGTCAATGGTTTAGCAGACCAACTGGAAGACCTGAACAGATTCTCTGATGCAATGGTGCATGAGACTCCAGATCAGAAGCTTGTGTGTTCAAATCATGTCAAGGTTTGCTTGGTCATCAGCAGCCTACCGAGTGTGTTGATGTCTGGGAACTATCCATTTAATGTCCACACTGTCTACTTATTTCATGATATAATATCTTTACTAAATTAGAATAATATATGCCCCCAACTGATCACAAACACAACGCTGCACCCTCAGTTTCATGAACCTAACACTGGATTTGCAATAGATGTTTCGAAAGTGTTGTTAAGGTCTGAGCAGATTCATGGACCTGTTAAAAGTACTGTGTCAGAGTCTGTGGTGCGATGTATAGGTAACCCTTACCACCAGTGCTTGGTTTGTTGGTGGATTTGTTGACAATTTGGCAACTTTCAAACAGACTCTATGGCTTACGGTTGGGTGTATAACTCCAGCTCAGAAGGTTGGGTGTTCAAATCAAGTCTGGGTCAAATGTTCAGCTTGGTCATAAGCACTTCACACAGGTGTAATACTGTACTTTATATTTGTCCCAGTGACCCGTGGACGGCCCATTAGACGGTCCTGAACATGCTCTGAAGGAGTAAATGCTTCAACTTTTGTCAAAATAGTCAGGGTGTATCTCGTAGGATCGGCCAGAGTCTCTACGATTCTTATATTCGGCAAATTTTGCGCTAACCATAAGCACATGAATATGATTTAATATTTACAAGTATTATGTATCGGCAGAACCAGCTGGACGGTGTTGATCCTTACCTTTTAGGAGTCCTAGAAGTGCAATTGTGTCGATTCCTCCGTTATTTATATTCCTTCAGTCGGTAAGGGTCCACAGATCACAAGCATCCAAAGGGTTTTTTCAGAAAAGTAGTCAGAGTTATGAATATGGTCATGAGAATCCATAGCAGACTAAGGAACAATTCTTTATCCACTGCAGCTCTCTCAGCACTTCACTCGTCTCTTCTTCCTGCAACATGTGCGCCTGTGGCAGCGGGTACGATTGTTTTCGTTAGCTTTCTGGCTACAACATGGAGGTCCCCCTGCAAATATCCGTTCAGATGTCACTCCAGGAGGCCTGGGTGAGGACATGGAGTGTACCTACGGAGGGCGGGATGACAAGCTGCTGTTTGTCACAGCCTTTGTGAAGACAGGCGTGTGCCGTGACCAATGAGAGCAGACAAGGGGGGTGGGCACTTCTGAACTCAGACAAATAGGATGTGAGAGGCTTCAGATAAGATTCCGCTCTGTTTGGTATAGTTTTAAAAGTTTTTTTAGGCATCAAAATGTTTCAGTATGTTTTCTATTGTTTCACATTAAAGAGTTAAAGCACATTTCGCCAGTTTCCTTTTAGAGAGGGTTATGGGCGGCAGTGAGAAAGTTAACTATTAAGTCCCATGGTCCCATAACAATAGGCCTAGAGGCTTGAAACACAGAAGAATTTTTGAAAAGATATAGAAGAAATATGAAGCTTTTCATTGTTCTTGTATAAAGTATATCCTAGTATATCCTACTTTTTTATAGGCAAGGACTGAAAAATACAACAAAAAAAAACATGTAGGAGCTGATG
>NW_019472144.1:0-1279 GCF_002814215.2 Seriola lalandi dorsalis
TATGGAAATTTAATGTTATTAGAAAATAATGAACCCTTCTATCACCTATATTGTTGTATGTAGCCCTCTTTTGATTGGCTGAACTTTCTTTTCATTTGGACTACACACTGTCAAAACACCCCCTGTGTTTCCTGCCCATGAAAGCCATGCTGCGTTCAAGGCTCCCCAGATTCCTCCCTCCCTGTCCCAGGATATACTCCAGCAGCACACACGGGGGTGGTCGCTGCTTCTGAAAGCCGGAGAACTGTGTAAATAATCCATATTTTTTCGGAGGGGTAAACCAGGGTCCGTGTGAGAGGCAGGGGGTGAAGCCACCGGGGCAATGGCGGCCTCTGTCCGTGTGAATCGGAAAAGACGTTTAGGGGCTTATTAGCAGCCCGCGGAGAAGTGTAACTTGTTGGGAGTGAGCGACCAGAGCCTCAGCGACATCTCCAGCCGAGAACAGTCCGAGGCATTGTCTTACCTAATTATGGCGGATGGACTTCTTTTTGTTTCCCATTCGGCATGCCTGTCTGATTCTCTTTTTGCCTGGCCGCTAGCTCCGACAACGCTGAAGTGTGCTAATTAGAAAAGAAATGGTCCTAGTAATTATGTCAACTCTCATTAACGGCGATGACAATGAGCAATATTATTTTTACGCAATGTTTTGTGTAGGGGACCTTGCTTCCAATGCTCATTAAATGGAAAACATGCCCTGGTAGCCGGGAAAGTACTCTCACGTCGGAGCTCCTTACATGTCCACAGCCGGAGAGGTGCTGCACTTTGTGGAATGGCAGAGGCATGAAGTTATGGCCCTAATTAAAAGTTGAACAGTCTCTGAAAACTGTTGCATCACCAAAGTGAGCTGCTTTGGCTGCAAACTTAATCACTTCAAGGGGTCTTCATGAACGAAAGGGAATCATCTTTCCATTTTAAAACTTTATTATACAACCTCACAAATTGCAAAAAATGTAAATCATGTTTAAAATAGAAATAAGAATAAATAGAGAACATTTAATCAAGGCAGGTCTACAAGCTACAGAGAAATTCTGTGAAAAGTAATAAATCATTTTAAGTTTCCATAAAAGGAAAAGCATCTATGAGGACAACAGGTGCACTGAGGAGTTTGAAGAAAACACCTCAGCTGTGTGAGTGAGCATTTTGCTCCAGTCTACGGGTTTGAAAGCAAAGTCTTTCAACTTTGTTGTGAAGGTCTGAACATATTCAGAGTATATTGCTAAATGCACATATCAGATTCGGTTTGAAATACCAAATCTCCTGTCTTTGGGGAAAAAAAAAA
>NW_019472145.1:0-1772 GCF_002814215.2 Seriola lalandi dorsalis
AGACCTGTTCTCCACACTGTATTTTTGCAGAGATATGATGCTATTTTTGGAGAACTGGCTTTGACAGTAGTTTGGTTTAGCAGGAGGCTTCGTTAACTGATCCTCCACGTCTGCCTTAGCTTTGAGTCTTGGCATAAGTTAGCGGCTCTACTGAGCACCAAGAAGAAATCAAACATTAAGCAAACCCTCCAGATGAATTAAAACATTTATAGAATAATGAAATCGGTCATTAACCCGACCCCACCTCAACCACGAGCACCAAAACGAAAAAAAAAAAAAAAAAAAACTTTCTAAGGTCGTGATACAAACTGAGGCAGAGGGCAGGGAGCAGCTCCTCACTTCAAGGTTTCCACAGAACTGACGTGAATATGTTCTATTCAATATCTCTTTAATTAGCATCTCAATGGGCTTCGGCAACAACTAAATTTCTTTATGCCTGAACAAATCTTAATTTCAATACATTTTACTCTGCTGTGGCTGATTGTGTTCTAAATCAATGAAGATGTCACACACCTTCACAGGCAAGGTCACAAGTGTGTGGAATCTGCATCGACAATACCGGATTTGTAAATCAATTTGCGGCTTTAGGAGCTAAATTACAAAATGGAACTAGTCCATTCGCAGTAAGGGGATTTAATAAGTCCAGCGAAAAAACTGCAGCCAGTAATTTAATTGTTGTTTCATTCAAATGAAGCACTTGCTATCCTCTGGGGTTGGCTGATTATCAAAGGGTCCTTTCACTCCCCTAGCTTTACAGCTCAGTGTGTGTCGGGCTAATGGGCTTCGGCCAGACAGTTATTGTATATTGGTAATGTATCCAGTTCAAGAAAAAACGGCTGCCTAACACGCACACAAACACACATACACAATTGCATACAGAGTCCATGTCCTCAGAGAAATGCAATAGGCCATTTTGTAAATGTTTAGCTTGGTCTTACAAGCAAATGAGATTCTCTCATCTAATTTCTTGCATATAAACACTAAAGATAATTTTAGTCAGTCTTTAAATTAAGGAGCTAAGGGAGCAGAAATGATAATGAGTAACTCTGTAGTGTAATAGGGTTTCTGTCCTCTGACTTACTGTGGTCCTTCCTCTCCCTGGTATTGTCTCCCACTCTCTGCGTCCCTCCCCTCTGACTCTCCAGCCCCCTCTTCCATCCTTCTCACTGCAGCCCTCTGATCATGTTTAATTCCCCACCTGCTCTCCTTAGATTAACGTCTCCTTGTGTAATCCCATTAAGTGCCCTGTGTTTCCGCCTGGTGCTCATTACTCCTCCACCACACCACGGTGGAGTCTGGAATTGACTCAGGCCCTGACATCCGGCGCCGCATGAGGCCGTCCTCAGTTCCTTCCCCTGGCAGACACAAGTCTGCAACCCCATCTGCCCTCCAAACTTCACCCTGCTCTGACATGGAAAGTTTTGAGTCACATCAGTCGCTTCCACCATCAGAACAAAATCAAATACCAGCACTGTCCAGTGCAGGTATTTGGTTTATCACCTGTAAAACGAATAGCTCAGCTGTAATTTGTTTTAGTGTTAATTACAAAAAGTTAGCATTCATTCTAAACTAAGATAGGGAAACATTATACCTGCCGAACATCAGGTGAAATTAGCATTTAGCTCAAAGTACATCCTCATGGAGCCATGTGGATGAACTGGTATCTTCCTGCAGCGCACTGAGGTTATTTTCCTCAAGTGCAGCTGTTTGGTGTTTTGGTGACTTGCCATGCACCTCATTTGGAAGAGATGAGAGGGTGTGGTAATGAAAAT
>NW_019472146.1:0-1772 GCF_002814215.2 Seriola lalandi dorsalis
GTTTGGCCCCTGTAAAGGGAATCAAAGTGATCGACTGCCTTCATTAGAGACGTTAAGTGCACTCTAAATATGGAGACCCATGACGAGTGGAGAGAGGCGCTGCTGTGCTTCCCCTTTCTCCTCTGTCCCAACCCCCCTCTCAGTGTATGCACATTCCGTAGCCCAATGCCTGTGTGCTCCAGACCGCAGTTAAGCAGTCCCGTCTGGAGTGTCTGACGGCATGTAACGCTGCCCTAGGCCATGCAAGATGCCTGCTCCCACTTAAAACTGAAGGCAAAGAGATCATTAACAGATCTGAGTTCAGAGCAGAGTGGGAGCAGGAATGAGATTGTGTCTCTGAGAGAAAGAGAAAACTTTCCTCCACAATATTTGGGATCAAGTTTTTATTTTTATTTCACCCTCAAATTATTAAATACCTCTTAACTGATTTCCCTCAGGGTTTTGGATAGGAAATGTTCTTATACACTAAATCCCTTGATATGGGGTAATATATTCCAAATATGTCCAAGCTTCCACGGTGTGCAATCCATCAAGTGGGGTTTACACTTAACTGTAAGTGACAGAAATGTTTATATGACTGCGGTTGTAGTACAGTTCAGCAATAATTTTCATATTTCCAAGAAGGTATTTGCCATGTGGTGAAAAAAGTTTAATGTTGCTATAACTATAAAGGCATATAACACAGTATCTGAAGTACATAAGCAATGGCAGCTTTTATACTAAGATGGTAAATGTTTAGGGTCTATGGGAGGTGTGACACAAAGACACCTAAAAATAAAGTATTAATCAAACTATTGAGGTCTGTTGAACCTTTTGTGTCCATTGTACCTTGTCGGATGAGCTTAAGTAGCCTATTTATTTCAACCATTTATCCTTAATTTTACATTTAGTTATTTCAACTGTATATCCATTCATTTTGCTATCCACTACTTTTAGCTGTCAATTACTTCTAGCTATTTCACTACTTATCCACGTTATTTAGCCATTCATCCAATACTTTCAGATATAACAATTTATCCATACATTTTAGTTAGTTCACCATCCATTATGTTAAGCAATTTCACACCATTTTTCCATTACTTAATTCAGCTATTCAACAGTTAATCCATTGCTTTTACATATCACATTTATCCAGAAATTTTAGCTTGCATTTAGCCGTTGTTTTCAGCTCTTTCAACTTTTCCCTGTGCTTCCTAACTAGTTTTCAGGCACTCTAAAAACATGTTCAGGAATTACAAATGGCACAATATGAGGATATATACAGTCTATTTTTTTAATTTAAATTGTAATTGGGGTTTTTTTTTTCCCCAAATTAATTGAGCTACTCCGCAATCAGATACCTCCAAGCAACTGATGCTACACTTGAAGTCCTGTTAGAAAAAAAGCGCATTGACTTATCAAAGTTATTTATTAAATGAATAAAACTCTTACAAAAACACAGAGGCATACCATTAGGAAATATATACACAAAACCATACATGGCTGGCGTAAAAAAATATCAAACCATTTGAGGCCGTCTCATAGTGTAACTACCACATCGCCGATGTTCTCAAAGATTTTATTTAGATTTAGACTTGAAATAGTGGTAAAATAAATACAAAAGCAAGATGGACACAAGGGCTGATATTAATGGTGTCTTTGGTTTGTTTTTGTTTCTGTCTAATACAAGAAATTATTTTGACAGAAATAGAGCTGTGTAAGAAGAATAGATTCATTTCTATTCCTTTTCTTCTATCTTCACAGTTCATAAATGATCTCACTTTAAGCCATGA
>NW_019472147.1:0-1271 GCF_002814215.2 Seriola lalandi dorsalis
ACTCAAAAATGCTTGCTCATATACTTTGTCTGACGTACTGATGAATCATATTTCCAATATCACCATTGATATATATCTAACTAATAATGCCGCAACCTGAAATTCATTACCCATAAAGCTTTAATGTTGATCCGAGCACTCGCTCCTTCACTCTACATTCATCCTTATTAAATCCAACAAATCCAGACACTTACTCGTTCTGCTTTAACTCCTAATACTACCGGCCTCTTAATGATGCTATTAACCTTTTGTTCATCTAACTCTCCGACACGCTCACACACAAATATATTCACGCATGAATGTGGATGTTTGATATTCAGCTTGTAGCTCGGCCCAGCCGGCTGTTCTGTCTCCCTTTCGTTCTCGCTCGCATTTATGCTGACGCAGATTCTTTCTTAATAAGCTAAAGTATGCCTTCTCAGGAAACCGCTCTCCGAACCTGGCTGCGCTCCAGTTCTCTACCTTGTCACTTTGAGTGGCCATTTGCTTATTTCTTCTTTTGTGATTTTTTTAAAATGTCAGAAAAACAGGCCTTATTTGACTAAACATCAAGTGCATATTCTTGTGCGTTCACTTGTGCTTTAATCAAAGGGAATGAAAACGATCACTCTAAAACATAAATAACACTTGCTGCACTCATTGCGCACTGAAATAAAGAAAATATTCAAGTTATGTAGCCCGCAGCTTGTATCCCACACAGGCTACAACGATTTACATACTTTTGAATCAAAATCTTGATTTAATGAATTGTTATCTATATAATATATAAGGTTAGGTCAAATACTCTACACAAACACATCTTGAATGCTTTAAATTTTAATTTCTAATTTCCATGAAGGGAATGTTTCCATAACAATCACAAGTACTTCTATATCCTTCTATACATCCTTGTCATCACATACACCACACGCAAGATAAATGCTACTGCGCTTGTTCCGACTGACCGGTGACCACATGCTAGAAATTTCCAAAGTGAGGAAAAAAAAAACAAAAACCCTCAATGTGGGTGGTTTATATTTTTGATGATTAAATTTAGATTCTGGATCATGATAACATATTTACCAAAATTATTTAGAGCGCAGACTTTCGGTTTGGGAAACACAGGTGAAAAGCTCCCCTTTTCAGTTTCTCCTCCCATGGGTCATTTCCTTGTCTTGCTGTTATTGGCTGCCAGACTAATCTCTGACTGAGACTTCACAGATGGCACATGGTGAACGCCAACATTACACACACACACGCGCGCGCACACACACACACACACACACACACAC
>NW_019472148.1:0-1771 GCF_002814215.2 Seriola lalandi dorsalis
TCCCTCAGGTCTTGCGTTGGGTACCTATCAGGATAAAACCTACAATGGAGTAGACACATTTATTGAAAGTGTTAACTGATACTGTAAGCTGTATAAATAAATGTTAGGGAGTGCTTGCACACTTGGCTGCTCCAGTAGTATATACAGTACCTGCCTGCTGGTGCTCTCAGTAACAAACCAAATAAATTCAAAAGGCATTTACATTAACATGTAAGTTTCAATCTGTGAAATCGTGGCACTTTCAATGTGACCAGGTTACATTTTAAAACCTGGAATGACCGGTCATAGCAATCGTATGCAAAGTAAGACAATATGTTTCTCCTCTCCAGATTTGCACCTTTTGCATGATCGCCTTACTGATTCCTACCATATCCCAGCTCCCTCATGTGTGTCTGTCACAGCACAGTGACCACCAACAGCACAGAACAATGCTACGAACCACTTGGAGCAGCCCAAGCAGGTCATTTACTGGCAGCCTTTGAACACGTTTAAACTTAATCCCTCTCTGTCAACTGCTACATCATGTCAGTGTGAACGAGCAACTGTGAGACTGTAAGAAAATGAATCTGGCTAGTCCAAACATATGGGATGGAACAATGGGGAGTGGCATGGGATCCCCGTACTAAATGGACGTTGTGTGAAATTCGTCTTCTGTCAGCGCAGGATGATGAAAAGCTGGCATGTCAGCACCCCCTGATCCATGCCGACCACATTCCCCCCTCCCACCCAGGGAGACACAGAGGGAGGACAAGTTTTGGGCACAGGAGAAAGGTGAAAAGAAACAAGTGACTTAAGTGTTTAGAAAAGAAAAAGAGAGCAAAAAGTTGGGAGCTAAGTGTTTAACTGATGATGTAAAAAGAAAAAAAACATGTGCAGGATAAGAAAAAAGACACGAAAAAGGAACCAGAGTCCACCCTCCCTTCAGCAGCTTGTCTGAACAGTCTACCCCAGGCAATGACTCTTTTCTTGGGAGAGTCTGCTCTGTTCTCCCCTCTGTGCCCTGGGGCTTACGCAAGGCTTCAACACTAATGCACAACATCATTCAACCCAGAAGTAGAAGAAATCTCAGGCCTTAGCCAAAAAGAAAGAGTGCAAAGAAGAAAGAGGAGGAAGTTCTTCCAACCATATAGTAATACCTAGTGTCAAAATATTACAGGGTTAAGTTTAACACCAATATTTCACTTATGCATTTAACTAAAACAAAACACTTGTTCCCCTCCAAAAGCAGCACTCTGCCAAGCGCCAAAACTCACATCTGTTGTGTGTAACTCACAAGCTCAATATATTTCTATCATACTACAGTATCCTTAATTTATAAATGGAATTACAAGGTTCCTCACGTCACAAAAAAAACGCTGCATCTGGTGAGAGTCCGTAAAAGGCCGTGGCATGGGAGCAAGTTAACCATAATGATGTTGTGCTAACAGATGTTGGCCAGTTATTCATCTCCTTGCCAAAGTCTGCTCCCATCGGAGCGCAGGCAGACACTGTGCACACATGCTTCGCTCTGTGGGCCGGCTACACATATTGGCTAGATTTTGGAGATCACTAAAGATGAAATCTAGACCTGAAGTAACCGCTGCAAAATGTCTCGCAACATGCACCTGGTGATTGTGGAACAAACACGGTCATGCTTCAGTGCTACAGCATCCAAAGGAATAAAGTACTCAGAGATTAACGCAACACATAAATAAGGATTTTTGGAAGAAGGGAGTGACAACTGAAGTGTCCTGAAAGGAATAGTTTTGGGAAGTACACTGATTCACTTTCT
>NW_019472149.1:0-1771 GCF_002814215.2 Seriola lalandi dorsalis
TGTAGAGACCTGTTTTGTACAGTTGCTATGGAAACCATAATTAGAGTCCAGCATGATGGCACCATTTCCAATTAGAGTATGGCTCTGTCCCAAATCGTGCAACACCAACTGGTTGCTGGGTTTGTTATATATCATGGACAGCACATTTGTAAGAGTTGGGCGTAGAAGAGCTGAGTTATCCTGAACCAAAATACTGGCTGGAAAGAGTGATGAGAGAGAGAGAGAGAAAGACACAGGGAGAGAGTGCCACAAAGAAAGAGAGAGAGAGATGGAGAGCAAAGAATCAAATGGAGACTGTGATTGTGGAAATGGAGCAGTCATCACGATAAACAAACAGCTTTCTTTGTGTTTGGAAAGCACTGACTTGGCTGACCTCCCACAGATGAGTGAATAGTTAAAAGATTGTTTGGCCAGAGGCAACCTTGTTAATATCAGCTAATTAATATTCATTACATTATGACTTGATTACTCATTGAACAGCACCCTGCCCCCAACACTGGCTCTCTTGTTGGCGCTTGCTTGAAGAAATCCCTGATGAGAATATTGTCTATGTGCAAGTGTTTTGCTGCGCAGCACACACAGACCCTTCAGTCATGTTCATAACTTAAGAACATTTAATCGCTGCATCCATGTCACTGTTCCACTCAATCACACATCTCATCCATCTTGCCCCACATGCTAAGCAGGGGGAATTGGAGCGACGGTGGAATTATGCCCATTAGAATAATTCATTTCCCCTGGCAGGCCAAATGAGAATATATCAGCGTTATTAATAATGTGGAAGCCAGGTCCAAAAACAGCCCTCCGATGACAGAGATGGAGGAGGCCAGTCAAATTAAGCTGAAAAACTCACCACAGGCATCAGGCTGCTGCTGCTTGGCTATGCTGAACTACACTTTACCAAGAGCAGAGCCCCAAAGATGGTGTATATAGACAGTAGAGTAGAGTATATAAGAAGAATTGGTGTATTCAAAACTTGTACTGAATATGTCTAGTGCACTACGACACCAATTTATGAACTCGATGCATTGATTCACTCCCAAGAATATAGCATGCAATTCATCATTTTTATAAAGTGCAGTGCCTTTCCCACACAGCTACACTTCATAGTCTGTAATTGCCCACAGCAGGAATTTATAGAATACCAGCTGACATGTTCATAAGTATCGAGTGTTTTTCTGTTTCTTGATTTTTTTTTTACTACAGATGTGCAATTACCACTCGGCACTTGAGGAGACGCCTTCGTTGTGTTATCTATTCTAAAAGGACAAGTCTGAAAGGAAAATGGGCTTTGTGTTGCTTTTCTGTGCTTTCACCTGGACTTATTATACAGTCATCCTGTGGTATTTAGTGATCTAAGAATAGCTTTTAACGGTCTTTTCAACACACAATCAGCTAACTTTTGTCATAAAAAAAAAGGAAAAAAACTAAAGTATTTAACTGAGACGAGGCAGTTAGAGGGGTCCAACTTCTCACGCACCCAAAGACTGTGACAAACAAGATCATGTGCAATAATGAGGCAATGACCTACATAGGCAGTTGAAACCAACCTGATGGTATGAGCTACAATGTGACGGACCACATCCATCACACATTTGGACACACACACACACACACACACACACACACACACGCTTACTGGCCAACAGATGTTCCTGCCTGCAGTAAATACACAACAACACAGGACTGGCCAACATATGATGTCATCATTAATCGTTGTTAGCATCTGCACAAATTTGTTACAAAACAAAAAAAATCTGCCATTTGAAAA
>NW_019472150.1:0-1771 GCF_002814215.2 Seriola lalandi dorsalis
TCATGCGCAACAGGCAGGAGAGACACAGCGGGGTCTGCTTTTTGTAATTGTTTGATGGATTATACAGTGAGATATGTCTTCAGTGCAAAGACCTCCTGAGCTTATCTGCTGAGCAAGGCCACGTACAAATAGCAAAAACTTCCCTTAAGCAGCGACAGGTGTAGTTAAGTCGAGATGCATCAGATCAAGAAAAAAAACAAAATAAAAAAACAAATGGCTGATTCTGAAGTGGAAATATTGTCTGAAAACGCACCAGTGGCAGGTTCTGTTGTGCAGCGATGTGGCTACTGCATTCATTAGCCTGATGTTTTAGCACAGATCCCTACAAAGGCAGTGTATTTCACGAGTGGCCTTGGGGGGTCACACTAAAAGAGGCCATCTGGTTCTCATTGTATTGCGTCCTTTTAAGAGATAATTAGGAATATTACAGAGTCAGCTATGAATACATAAACAGAATTCCCCATGAATCCACAAGTGGAGTTAAAAAAAAAAAAGCCCCCCTCCCCTGAGGAGGCTGCTCGCTTTACTCCAAAGCTCTTTAAAATCTTTTCAAGTTATCAAATTACTGTTCTCGTAGTAAATCTATGTCGTGAGTCAAACAGAACAAAGTGCACAGTGATAGGAAGGAAATGGCTGTGAGGCCTACACAACAACTTCACCTTTTTCCCACTTTAATGTTATGTAAGGTAAAAAATCATGCTGGCTCTGAAAAAACAACAGCAACATTTTTAAAGTACATGTATTTGACCTAAAAGAATGATGTTAATCTGACATTTCTAGGCACTGCTATGAAACAGGAAATAGTTTCAATGCATATTCACCCCACGGGAAAAACTTTTTTCATGCAAGCAACTTTTTCCCAAACACGGCTAAAGCCTGCTCACTCTTCCTTTTTTTAAAGAGACGGTTTCCCTTTAAGCTGTGCAGAGCAGATGGTCCACAACAACTCTCGTGGAAATACCTGAAGTCAGCATATTCCCCTCGCTATAAGCAGGCTAATCAGACATGCACACTATCCCCCTGTGTTATCAAACAAACAATGCAGTGCACATACCCATACACGCCAGCGCGCAACCCTCATAATCCAGTGTGGGGCTTCAGTTTTTTTCACCCCCACTCTCGGGGTAGAAGAGATCGCTTAAAAAAAGAAAGCATGAACATTTCTTTGTCTGGGAATTCAGGGTCAGGTGATTGCCGACAGGAATTCTGGTTGGATAGAGAGGACTTGCAAAATGTTGGCAGCGAGCCAAGAGGCTGTCTTGCAAGCAGGGCTGGAAATTTGCTGCAAACCTCATCTTCACCCTCATATCCATAGCACAGAGTTCATTTCCATAGCTGGGGGAGGGGTCAGGAGAAGAATAGGGGAGGGAAACAGAGAGGGAGAGACGGAGAAGTCCACTGTAACACAAGGCACATGAAAAAAAAAAAAGAGAGATCCTGGAGAAAGTGCAAGATGGCAGTAACCCTTTCAGCCACCATGTCCTCCCTGTTGCAGGAGCATGCAACAGAAAAATGCTCTGTGGCGGGAGTAGAAGCAAAACTGGAGGCTATGCATCACATTACTCCTCAGGAAAAAGGGCTTTGATGCCAAAACAAAGTCTTTGTGCAAATTAGATCAAAGCTTGCAGTGCACCAGATGAGAAAAGGGGGAAAAAACAGGCACAGTCACAATTTGCATCTTGCAAATCCCCTTAAATCTCAGCCCAGTGGAGCCACTTGTTAAAGAAAATCCACCTCTGTTTGGAAAATGTAAACTGCCTACTTGCCTCGT
>NW_019472151.1:0-1836 GCF_002814215.2 Seriola lalandi dorsalis
AGACGTGCCTGACTTGAAGGTGGCTGACACCTCTGGAGGAAGAGACAGCCACAGAGAGGCTCATGACAGACTCTTTTTTTTTTTTTTTTTTTTTTAAGCAATATCAGGAATGGAAAAGCAGATTTTACATTCAAATGACGTTCTTTGATCATCAAGGCAACAAGGCAACTACCACATTAAAAAACTTAAAAATATTTAAAATTTTACATTAAAGACAAATGTATTTATCTCTCAAGCTTCAAGAGGTTCAAAGGTTTGCTCATGTTTTCAGCGTACAGCCACATATTTTTCATCAAGGAGATAGTTGTTTTTCTTTCGTTTTTTTAATACCTGTATATTTTTATTTGGATGATTAATCGGTGTCATCAGGCATCAGTGTGTTTATGTGATCTAACAAATAGGCAATCACCCACCGAATTGCTATGGAAAGGTTAACCAGTCCTCCTCTGGTGTTCCAAATATAGCTGTCAGGGGGTGGTAGCTATGTGAATGTGAAATACATTTCCATAGCTTTTAATATTTCTGACCAATAGTCAGTTAACCTCGAGCAGGTCCTTAGTAAGTGGATGAGATTGGCAGGGAACTGTCACTAACTTCTGGGGTAATCTTAGCCAATCTGGCATTAGTGTAGTGAGTTTTCTGGAGGATCTTGCATTGCATAACACTGCCTTGTAGAAATAAAAGAGGACTGAGCGAGTTTTGAAATGTGTTTCCATTTGACGTCAGGCAGTTCCATTCCCAAGTCGTCCTCCCGTGTTCTTTTAAAATTTAAAGAGCATATTAAATTAAAAATAACTGAGGTGAGATGTCTTTGCTCGAGATCAAGATTCAGAAGGATATCAATTTTACAGTCAGGGTTGCAACAGGGGAAGTGGGGAAACTTTTTCTGTGCCTGTTCTGAAAGAAACACAAAGATGGCCTTTAGGCAGGTGAAACTTTCAGCGAAAATTCAGCGAAGGACAAGAAAACCTCACTATTATGGTTTCTGGGTTATACCGCAGTATTTAGAAATCCCAAAGGTGCGAGCTGGGATGGATGGTTGCTGTCGGTGGAGAAACAGAACTCCCTGTTTGTGAATATTTTGGGCTCAAATCTGATGATACAGATGAGTCAGCCAACATGGATGATGCTATAGGCATTATTTGCTACAAAAAAAGTCAAACCCTTATGGTCCAGGGGGGCTGGCAGATCATGTGGAGTATCTGATCAAACATTCAGCAAAGCGGGGAATGCAGTCTCTCCATAACACTCACATCTAAAGACAAAGAAAATGTCTTATCAAAAGCTAGATGATCAGGTCCCCTGGGGCTTTATGCACTAAACCAAAGCTTTATTTTTAAATTACTTTTTGTCTTCTTTTATATGTCTAGGTTTAGGCTAAATGACTGCGTATGTTTTTTTTCTGGAAATTAGGGCTGAAGAAGTGGGTCTTGATCGTCTTGACAATTACTGTTCATCAGATATTGTCTTTGTAGAGGACCGTGTTACATTTGTATTCTCTCCATTCAGAGTGTTGCATGATGAGTCCTTTGTAGCCCTAATGTTGCTGGGCTATCGTGTGTTTTTAAGTCTGTTTTATAGTGAGTCAGTTAGTCAGCCCTGGAAAGCATCAGGCTCCTTCTCTGGAACATAGCATCCAGTTTTCTAACAGTTGAGCCTGATGTTTTAAAACATTAAACTCTGCTTCACCTACACATCACTCATGGACTGGAGATATTTTATATTTCATCAAGCCTGAAAAAAAGTTGTTTGTTTCTTCCATATCAGTGACTTTCCACTTTTGTTTCAATATTATAATGAATTGCTCTGGGTCATTTTAGCTCAATCAGATATTTA
>NW_019472152.1:0-1771 GCF_002814215.2 Seriola lalandi dorsalis
AAGATGGTTTATCACCATGAGCACAGCAGAATTTGAACATAAACTTTATCAACCAAGTTAGAAACACAGATGTTTTTTTAGATGGGCTGAGTAAGTAAGGTCTGGATGCATTGAACAGGAACAGTATGGTCTTAGGAATACTTTCTGGAATTACTGTTTGTATATTAAATTAGTGTGAAGGTCTGCTCTCTGCTGCAGGGGTAGGAGGATCAATACCTGAAGTATCAATACTACCAATATTAAGTCTTGTTCCGAGTATCAGCGCTAATGTCAATAGGATCAATACCGAAACCAGCATAGATCAGTCTCATGTTAGATCCCGTTGTGGGCACGTGAACACTCCTCTTAGTGCATGTACTCTTCGTTTGTCTGCTGCTGCTGTGTGCATCCGTGGAGTCATTACCTCATTATTTCAGAGAATTTACACAGTGAACATTTTAACATGATGAGAAGTAATTAACACAGAATAGCAAAAAGAAATTTGGGAAATCAATGCAGCAGAGGAAATAAACCTCCTGTTCTCATTCTTGCTCCACTGTGAACCATAATTTCTGAGAATTAATAAGGAGTCATAGTAAACATCAACTGTGTGCAGTGATGAAATTAACTATTTACTTTAGAATTGTGCTTCAGTTTGGTTTGGAGAAACTTTACATTTCATTTACATTTCATGCAACTTCATGCTTCTGCTCCCCTGCACTTTAGAAGAAAATATACTTTTTACTCCACTGGATGCTTCTGACAGCTATAACTTATAAGTCAGTTTATATAAAAATGCGTATTTTATAATGCAATTTAAATGAGCTCCACATTGTCCAGCTAAAATATTAAAATGTGGCTTACAAGTTAATGCACCAGTAATAATGATCCAGTTATGGAATAATAACACTCTGAAATGGATATTTTCCACAATGACAGCTTTTACTTTTCTATTTTACTGCTAATATCTGTAACTTTTAATGCAGAACTTTCACTTTGAGTATCTAACAGTAAGTGTATTTTACAGGTACTTTTACTTAGATAAAGGATCCAAATGCTTCTTCCACCACCGACTGGCAGTGTAGCACAGATTGTGTTTTTTTAATGAATTCTTTGGCTGAGCACAAACTACCAAATCAGACACATATAGCACCCCACTAGACAGAGGTCAGGCTTCACTACGCTGCAATATACTGCACCTGTTTCCACTGTCGCCATCAAAGTCTGTAATAAAACAACAGTGAATGTATGTTTAGCTCATATCTATGCACACCTGCATCCGGGCAGACGGAGGAGACCACACACATAAATCAGATTAGTAATCTGTCCTTGTCCTCCTTCACAGCAGAGGCACCCATTAATACTTCATTTCATCTCTGCAAAGGTGAACCAATTCAGGAACAACCAAAGGTGACAGCTACACAGTTGCTGCACGAGAAGCTAAAGGAGCTGGGTTTTAAGATCGCAGCCTGCACTCTGATTGACAGGCAGGGGAGAGCAAACAAAGGCTGTGCAGTCAGACTGAAGAAATTGGGAGGATTGATCCACATACACAGGCTCAAACACAAGGGATACAACCCCACAGGGTAACATGGCTTTATTAGGAAACATGCAGGCAGGCAAAATATTACATCATGCTTCTACTTCTACTGTGTGTTGTTTGTGTTGATGCCGTGGGTGAAGCGTATATCATCTTCATCCTGCTTGGACAGTGCACTTGTACACTTTGTGTCCTAAATGTCAAACACATACTTTAAATGAAACAGAGTGACAAGGTAAATGCTTAAAAATC
>NW_019472153.1:0-1770 GCF_002814215.2 Seriola lalandi dorsalis
TGTGTGTGTGTGTGTGTGTGTGTGTGTGTGTGTGTGTGTGTGTGTGTGTGTGTGTGTGTGCATGTGTGTTTGGTTTTTTATACGGTAAGTTCTTCTAATGTTACCATGCCTTGTCCATCATCTGTACTTGTGGGGGAACATCTGATCGCCTTAAGTCGTTCCAGGGCTTCTATTCCTGGGTGCATGTCAGCTGTCAAACACAACCAACAAACAACATCATCAGCCAGAGTTTGCTCTGTAATGTTTGGTTCTCATAGAAGAGGAATAAGCATTGCTTCTTTAAGATGTGGTTAATATGCTTTTTGTCAACTGAAGAGCAGAATCTCTAAATGGATAGAATTGTTATGATTGACTACACTGGGTTGATATGCAGCCTTAAAGCCACATTGAAGTATTTATTTCTTTAATAAAGGCCTGTAGTTTATCTGTAGACACCTCTTATAAGGAGTTATGTCACAGTTATATTGATATGTTTGATACACTTACTATTGCACAGTTTGCTTTTTTATTTGTTTTTTTCATTGTGGTAAAATATCTCAAATTAGCTTAACACCAGACACATTGAAAGTCTCCTCAATTATAACAAGGGCGCTTCACACAAGCCCCCACATGCTGCAAATAAGATGACTGAGTCCAAGAGCAACCTATTATTTTCAAGCTGAGTGGAAAAAAACAAAACAACAGCTGTGACAGTGATAAATAGCCAAAGAAACTGTAACTGTGAGGAGTTTTTCTTTTTTTAAATATACGCTGTAGCTGCATTTCACTTGTACAGCAATGCAGTATGGAGAGTGAATTTCACAGTTTGTATTAGGTCAGTGACAAAAGACAGGCTAGATCCGCAACTTGTGAAGAGCTGTTCTCTAATTCTGACGTCGTACACTTTGTTACACCTTAAAATTGAAAAGTGCTGGTTTGCTGGGGACAACCCTGAATTGTGACCCTCTTCTTCCTGACAGACATGGCAAGCTTTCCAGCGTGTGTAAAAGCGCTCTTCAATACAAGTTGCTCATGTTCAATTATTTATTTGACACTATGAAAACAAGCCGTGTTTAGGGTGCTACAGCTGTTTTCTTCAGTGAGACTGAACTCATGAGTTGCTGAGTTATTGCTTGCAGTCAGCCACTGAGTGACACTGCTTCCCAGCTGCCAGATTTTGCGAGATATTATGCCATTATGGTTTAACGAGCAAACAGCTGACTCCAGTCAGAATCGATGTGTTGTTGTATCATGCAAAGAAAGCCTTGACATGGATCCATGGCACATGACATGATTTCGCTGTTCCTTGAAAAGGCCAACCAGTCATTCTCATCATGATTGCCAGCCAGTTCTGAGTGGGGTAAGGATATAGAGGCATTTGATGATATTGCTATTGCATTTTTTTCTTTTTCTATTATAATATATACCACGCAACAGCATCCTAAGAACAAAGGAATATTTGTTCCATCTGCTGTCTGGGCTTTGTGCCTTTGACCCTGCCACTGCATACTATAGGTTTCTTATAATATTGTTTATCTAGGAATTTTGTCGCTGGACAAGCCTGTCAGCGAAATTGTTCAACATATAGACAAGTCTATATCTAATTGCAGTCACTCTTTCCCTCTCCCTCCCCCCACCCCCTCTTTTCACCATACGACCCAGTGACAGAACAAGAATACAGGATTCTCTGTACTTTTAACTCCAACTCGCCTCCTCTCTCACAAAGACTTTCCTCGTGACAGCTAAGAGAATGAATGCTTTATTATGCATTAGGAAATGTGTTTCGCTCCA
>NW_019472154.1:0-1770 GCF_002814215.2 Seriola lalandi dorsalis
TCTGGGAGGACTGAATAGATAGATAGATAGATAGATAGATAGATAGATAGATAGATAGATAGATAGATAGATAGATAGATAGATAGATACTTTTTTTATCCCCTTTGGGAAATTCATGTATGCTCATTTCCAAACTACAGAAAAGAACCAGTTAATGGCAGGAAACACTGAGTAGTGTAATAGACAAATTGCTTAATCTACAACTGGTTTATATAGAAGAATTTTACTCAGTGATGTCAAACATTATTAAAAAATCTTAGGTTGTTTCATAATTCTTTTTATTTTATGTCAATAGGACATTTTTGTGTATTGTTTTTTGTTGTTATTTTTGATGTTTATTACCTTAATCTCTGCATCTTCTCTAATATATATACATGTCCTGCTTTGACGCCCCACTAGATCGCTGTCCCAGACATCACAGAGGCCGTCAAAGGAGCAAAGATCCTCGTGTTTGTGGTCCCGCACCAGTTCATCGGCAAGCTCTGTGATCAGATGAAGCCTCACATCGTAGAGGGAACCATCGGGATATCGCTCATCAAAGTAAGAGCCTGGCATTGTTCTTCAAGTCAGGTTTCCCGTCAGCAAAAAGAGGAAACCGTCACCTGACTTCATGTTTTTCTGTGGCCACGGCATCACGGGATGTTACAGTTGAGCAACGCAGAAATAAATCTTCACTCTGACACGCATCTATCAAAACCAACACCCTGTCCAGGCCACTAAGTATTGTACAGAGACTCAGAAACTCTCTCTCTCTCTTATTATTGTCCTCCAGGGTATAGATGAGGGACCAGATGGATTGAAGCTCATCTCAGACATCATCCGAGAAAAACTGGAGATTGAGGTCAGCGTCCTGATGGGGGCCAACATCGCTAGCGAGGTGGCAGATGAGAAGTTCTGTGAAACCACCATTGGTTAGACGCTGTTAATTTAGCATTCAGCTGCACAATCTTTTACTGACGTTGCAGAGGCTGCAGTGTTACTGCCCTGTTGCACCAGTGTTAATGATATTATGCTTGTGTCCTTTTTCTTTTTAACAAACTGTGTTCAAACGTAGGGGCCAAAAATGAGGGAAACGGCCAAATCTTCAAAGAGCTGCTTCAGACTTCCAACTTTCGCATCAACGTCGTACATGAGAGCGACACAGTGGAGATGTGCGGAGCCTTAAAGGTAAAGACAGCCACATATTGTGAATATTTAGTAGTTTTTATGCATTAAATCAGGAAAAAAAAGATATATGACTGTATCCTTTAATTTATTCCCCCTCCAGAATATTGTGGCAGTAGGTGCTGGATTCTGCGATGGCCTCGGTTTCGGCGACAACACCAAAGCGGCGGTGATCAGGCTGGGTCTGATGGAAATGGTCGCCTTCTCCAAACTGTTCTGCAAAAGCCAAGTGAGCTCCTCCACCTTCCTGGAAAGCTGCGGCGTGGCCGACCTCATCACCACCTGCTACGGGGGACGGAACCGTAAAGTTGCCGAGGCCTTCGTCAAAACAGCCAAGGTGAATCAGGAAGAGGGGATCGCTATTTTTTATTTCATTTATTTAGATTATTAGTTTTGATTATTATTTTTAATTATTAATATTATTTTTATGTTTGGTTCATCAGTCAATCGCTGAACTGGAGGCAGAAATGCTCAACGGCCAGAAGCTTCAGGGTCCCCAGACTTCGGCTGAGGTCTACAAGATCCTGCAAAAGAACGACATAGTCAACCAGTGAGTGCACAAAAAAAACCTGCTCTTCACAATTAGTTTTCAACAGCGTCAAAGTC
>NW_019472155.1:0-1260 GCF_002814215.2 Seriola lalandi dorsalis
GCACTTTCATCACATGTTCAAAATTGCTGTCTCTCTGCTTCCCTCTCTCCCATCTCAGCAGACGATTCAGGCGGCAGGATATTCGCCATGGCAACGCCGTCCAGCTGTGCAATGGGCTGCAAATTGATGGTTAGTGTATAAAATGACTGTGATGTGTGTGTGTGTGTGTGTGTGTGTGTGTGTGTGTGTGCATGCTTGTGTGTATTTCACAAAAAATTGTCCAGAAATGATGCTATTCTTCAGAAGCATTAGACTCAATATGAAAAAAATACAAACTCTTCATGTGTCATTGCAATAGCACAATGCAATGTACGTTGTGAACTAATATAAGGTCACGGCAGTTCCTTGCCATGTCTCTTGCCTCACTATCTTTTATTGTGTGTGTGTGTGTATATAGATGAAGGATCTGAGGAGAGGTTGGTGTACAGTGTTGAGAGTAACAGCACCTTACTGGAGTGTGTCCCTCGATCACTTCAGGCCAAAGTCCTCTGGTTCTTTCAGGAAGAAGAAAAACACGAGGTGAGTTTGATACACCTGTATATGTGAAACAAATACAAATGTAAACACACTTAACATATATTGTGCTACAAACAGATATGAAAAGATTCAATACACCAAAAAAAGAAAAGTAGCAGATCATATTTCACATGATCACATAACTCCTATTGTATTCTCTGTTTCCAAAAACATATTTTTCCTCTTACCCTTATAGTCATTTAAGTAATTTAGCCATGCAGACAGTGTTGGTTTGACTGAGACTAAGCTGAATTTCATTTGTGGTGCTCAAAACAACGAAAATGAACATTTACGTAGTGACACCTGTGAATTTTTGTGAGAAATCGGGACATTGTTTCAATTTTTCAATTTGTCGAGCACGAGAAACAAAATTCCATTCCCCTCCATCGCACTCAACGCCACATACACTATTTATCTCTGTCTAGACTTCGGGAAATACATCTGAATGTATCAGAGCAGATTTAAATGTTTATATCTTAAATGTTTAGATTCAAACGTTATATTCTAAGGCAAAAAAGAAAGCTGGAATATATAGTGTAGGTCACAGAACCTTAAATACAGAAGTCGCTGTATTGAGTGCACTATTGAAGTACCAGCGCTCCCTAATTTATCCTTTACTAGTTTTGCTGGTTTTTAATTAAAATTTGTCTTGAGAAAAGAGCTAATGCAGCAGCTGCCTGAATCACTAGACTTGAATAATGGCTACATCAATTACTTTTTTTTTTTCTTGTTTGTTTTTTTTTT
>NW_019472156.1:0-1407 GCF_002814215.2 Seriola lalandi dorsalis
GGGGAGAGGAGAGGTGCAGATGGGAGTGATTTAAGACAGGTTAAGACATGGCAGAGGTATTGTTCAACACCCACAGGCCAGTCCAAAGACTCCCCTTACTTTACATTTACAAAAGGACATCAGTCGGTGCAGCCTGAGAGTGCGAGGCCAAGCAAGAGCCCGCCCCTGTCACGTACCTTCGCCCCGAGTCACAGCACCCTCTCCTACAACCTCAACTTCTGCTCAGCGGACACAACAAACTCGATGGAGTGCGAGCTGCCGTATCCAGCTCTGGTTGTGAAAAGACTGTCCATGGGAGATGGAGGTAGGGAGGAGCTGCTGCTGCTGCCCAGCTGGGATGTGCAGGTTGTTGTTACAGCAAACACAAAAATGATAGACTGACAGAATTTAACTCAAGGTCCACTTACTATCTTTTCCTGGGATTTCAGCCACATCTTATGGTATTCTTTACCAGATGGAGTTTTTTTTTCTGTTTGTTGAGCAAACTGCATCTAGATTGTGAGATTCAGTTGAAAACTGTGGAAAACTCTTGTAAGTGGACCTTTTTTGAAACTAAATGGATTATAACTTTGGCACCAGAAAAAAAATAATTGAAATGCTGATTCTTGTACATAAGTTTTAGGTTGTAGACTGGAAGTTGGGTATCCTGGGAGGGCGTCTAATTTTTCAAAGTAACATTTTTATTATGTGTAGTTTTTGTAGATTTTCTAAGGATTTTCAGATCAGGGACTCTAATAGTAACAGTTGAATGCCAATATGAAAGGATGAATATGAAGAGTGCAGCTACTTTGCAGCAAAAGGCTGGGTTACTAACCAGGTAAAGCATATACCAAGGACTTCAGAACTCTGGGACCCTGAAAGCACTAGTTACCCTGGCTTTTCCCTTTATTTATTTATTTATGTATGTATGTATGTATGTATGTATGTATGTATGTATGTATGTTCAGAATTGATTAGGGCCTAAAAGTTGATTTTACCCTGTTGTGGAGTCTTATCAAAATCTAATTTGAATTATTTCGTTTTTGTTCTTACATATTCCACATTCCTAAATTAAAACTGTTAAAACACATGGCAAAATCAGGATGAGGGTGTATTCCAGCACTAAAAAACGAGGGGGATGATTGGGGCTTGGTGGCTCAGAATTTTCCTTTTCTCTATTTCATATCATTGTTTTGACCGTTAGTGAGGCTAAGTTTGCAGTTTTAAGACATTGATTTTAATTTATTTTGTTAAAAAAAAAAAAAAAAATTAAAATAATATTTGTAGCTCCAAACTGCTTCATGCAACTTTGCAATGGTTGCTGTGCCTGAAGGAAAATGTATCATGTGCTTGCTTTGCTATGTTTGTTCAATACAGTCTGTGTTTTGTGTGTGTGTGTGTGTGTGTGTGTGTGTGTGTGTGTGTGTG
>NW_019472157.1:0-1259 GCF_002814215.2 Seriola lalandi dorsalis
GTTATTTATCAGTGTCTAATAGTTTGATCTTATTTAGTTTTTTGTTTTTTTTGATGAGACCTTCATGAGACCATTTGGGTTTTGTAATCAAACACTTTTCTTGTCTACCGTGTGTCTTATAAACAAATTTAAAAAACTGAAAAACAAGACGTAAGAACAGATGTAAACGTCGTCTTTTTATCTCAACATCACAGACTTGTAATTAAGACCTTCTGTGCATTTTGAAGGTAATAACTTCAGTCAACATCATCTGAGACAGTCGTACTCTACTATCTGCACAAGTGAATTCATCAGTGTAAATAAATGTGTGTTTGTTTACGTGGAAAACTCTGGAGCTTGACTTTAGGTCAAAGAACTTTGGCATCATTTTGAGGGCAGAAATACCTTTGATGTTGAATCTGAGCTTTTCCACTTAAATGAGATTATTTTATAATGCTTTGAACGGTCCCAATCCAAGGAAAATACTCCAGGCACAGCTACAGTGACCAGTCTTTTAGAAACTATCAGCATCTCTACTCTCATCTTTCTGCTTCTAGTGAAGCAGAAGGTTTTTGCTGCATTACTGCTTAAAAATGCAAAAATAACTTGTTAGGTAAAGGGTGAGGAGATTATAATTACCCACCTCCTCTCTCCTCCCACAAACATTACAAATATCATGATGACTGTAAAATATTAACAAATGGCCTGGCCAAATGGTGAGCGCATTACCGCTGGCTTATCAGCCGCAAGTCTGTTTCCAAAACAGCTGTTGGGAGACGTCCTGAGGGAAGGCCAGCATTAGTATGCAACAGAACCTAAGAGGAGCTCTAATTGGACTAATTTTATCACTGCTACCTTGTGGAAAACAACCAATGAAAAATCCAACTATCTTACTGCAATAAGAAAATCATCGAAATAGAAATCATAGAGTGCTTAACCTATAGCATTTATTTTATCGAGGGTTTAATGTTGAGTGATGCCTGTTCCTTCACTAATCTGAGGTGCAATCAGTTAAAATCAGTTTAAATGTTTGTGTGTGTGTGTGTGTGTGTTAGGATATTAAGCATCTGCATCAATCAGCTTTACCTGTTGGAAATGCAGCAAGCTTCCATCCAACTGTCTGCTGCTATCGGGCAACTAGTTTTACACCAGCATCAGTCTCACAGCGCACTCGAGAAGCTGCACGACTGCAAATAGTGCATGTCAACACCTTCTGCTGGTTGACAGGAGATGTTAAATGTTGAGAGAGGAGGATGAATGCAGCAATCTGTTTACACTCA
>NW_019472158.1:0-1770 GCF_002814215.2 Seriola lalandi dorsalis
TTTTTTTTTTTTTACAATAAAAAATACAATTGCAATCACCAGGATGGAAATTAAACATAGTGAAGAGTCATAAGGAATGATGTGAGCTGCGTGTTTGAAAGGAGGAAGTCTGAATTTGTTCAGTGTACACACCAGTGGAGGATGATATTTAATTGCTTTATGTAGGCATATTTAAAAGCCAACTACTGTAATGTTGTTATTTTTTGTCCGTTATCAGTGCTGTAAACAAAAAGGTGATTCAGTGTTACGCTCTCTCCCATCAAGCTGTCACAGTTCTTTCACTACACAGGACCTCACACAAAACACTAACATTCACAACAGGGATCTTAGAGCACAGCTGGAGTGTTGATGGATTTAATCCATCCTGATCTTCTGATTGGTCATCCTGTAGATGATGCTGTCATATCCTGGGTCCATGTTCCACAGGTTGTAAGCGATGGCAATGACAGCGAGGGCCAGAGCAATCATTAGCCACAGCACGATGTTGAAGACCACAGCATAATGGAAGTTGTACTTGTAGGCCAGGTTGTACGGGCTGCCTGGGTTACTCTGCAAATAATTAAGAGTCAAAACCAGAGGGAGATGCATTAGTTGCCACCGAAATAATTCTGCACTTTAATTATAATCAGTTATTTTCATTCATCAAATTTAACTAACTATTTACACCCACTTGCAACCTTATTAGGTACACATAGCTAAAACTAATGCAGCAATACAACAGTCGTGCAATAAATCCTCCTTAATAAAGATTATAATGTTCAGTTGTGTTGAAACTGTCTTTTGTGGTGCTGTACTACATTATATGGACAGATGTTTCTATTATTGACTCTACTCTGAAACAGTTTTAACAACAGCAGCTATATAAGGATTGTTGTTTAGGCCTGCTTTTCCCTGCTATCTGCACCAGACTTCTGCCTTTTCCCCACTCTGTGCATGCGATGAGTATCCAACAGGATGTGAGCGTGAGAAGAGGGCAACATCTCATAAGATGCATTAACATGACTGTCAGGTCTGTCTCTGCAGGAGCCCATCACCCTCTCACCTCCATTCCCCTTACCCATTTTATTAGAGCAGATGATCAAAGCATTCCCCGGTTCCAGACCTAACTCATAAAAACCAAGATGCATGGACTGAAACTGGGTTTACACTTGACATAAGGGAAGAACTACAGTGACACCGTAAATACTAAGGGTGCAGGTTTTGATTTTTGGTTCAGCATTAGACTGAGAGAGTACCACCACAACAACAGACACATCTATCGTATATGATCAGGTTGTAATATGCTTTAATTGCAACTGTGTTTACACTGTTTTAGTTACTTTGTTACATCAAGGTAACTTCTGTTTTGCCTTGTCTCATTCCTGAGTAGGAGGCTACTGCTGTGTAATCGCCATTTTTATGTTCTTTCACTGGGATAAAGAGCAGCAGTTCAGTGAGCAGAAACTTTGTAGAACAGAAGGCTTTGCTTAATATTTTTTTATAATCTCCACCTGCATGGAAACTTGCTTGAGAAAAAACATGCTGACCAATCACAGTTCTTCCTGGGTACGTGTGGCATTTCTATGGCCCCAAAATGTAGTGAAATGATTGAGGTGGTGCACATTAGCTTAGTTTTTCATGTCTATACTCTCCCCTCCACATGCTGCGATTGCGCTGTAAACTGACTGCTGATGTATTGCAGACACTACTTCAACTTCATGTGGTGTGGCTCACCCCATACTAGCAATAAATGCCACATCAAAATGAATCCATGTGATCAGGAACCACTGC
>NW_019472159.1:0-1312 GCF_002814215.2 Seriola lalandi dorsalis
ATTGTAACCATGAAAATGAAGATCCTCTAACCTTAAGGAAGTACTGGGATCTTTTCAAAAAGCCTAACTAACTATTTTTTTCCACCTAAATTAAACCAAACCAAAATGACTGTTCCATAATTCTAATCCTGTGTTTATTATTGTTACCATGATAACAAAGGTGCACTACACGTGGTATTGGTACTGTTACTCTCCTATGCGTTGTATCCAAAGGTAGGGACAAGTGACCTATATGGTTGTTTAAGTTTCACCAAGAGAAAACAGTGCTGCTATTCCTTTTGAACAATGACAATGACATGTACACTCAATGCTCTGTAGGACAGGTCTGTGAGATTCAGGGCAAATTAGATAACAAAAAACTTGCCAAATTTGCTAATCTAGAAAGTTAATGTTATGACTATCAAGATCTAGACATTAAATTACAATAATTTTACATTCATCGATTTTAATAAAAAGAACAAAACATCTTTGTTCACTTAAAATTAATAAACTCGATGATCATGCACGAAACAGATGCCACTTAAATAACAGGGAAATAAAGTAAAGTTATTCATGACAAGTAGGCTATCATCAGCATAAAGTCCAATAAAATGCATCGTCCCATTCACAGTCATCCATTCATTCTGTTGTCCTCATTTCTGTGACATCATTTTCACAAACTCTGTGAAGAGAATGGACAAAATATTAATTAGCTAAATTCTTATCGATTAATAGCAATACATTTTCATTTCACTGCTGAAAGGACATCCACAGTACATACTTTCTGCTTTGGCACTGAATGTAAACATAGGTCAATTTAGCTGTCTAAGCACTTGAGCAATGTTATTTTATTGTGGACTCTCAATGGCAAGTTTACATTTTCTATAAAATGTGCAACTGAACAAACAAATGACAAAAATACATTATTAATAGAACTTTTTCATGGCAGACATTGTGACTTAAGGTAAAAATAATAACATTAAACATGGCTCACATGCTCACAGGTGTGCTAGTGAGCCACACAAGTCAGATAGCCTATTGTTGAGAAAAGTTTTTTTCACATAAGATTTGTTTGAAATAACAAACAACATTTATAAAATTATTTCCTTTTTCAAATAATAAATAAATAATACTTTTTAAAATAATGATTAAATTCTTCAACTTCTGTGTCTCACAGAGCAGTCCTCTTCTAACTCAAAATTAGACAGCAGATGTTATTTTTTGTCTTGTGTGTGTGTGTGTGTGTGTGTGTGTGTGTGTGTGTGTGTGTGTGTGTGTACAGGCATGTGCATGTGTGCCCCTCAAGCTGTGTGTGAGGTCAAGCGGGAGGGAA
>NW_019472160.1:0-1770 GCF_002814215.2 Seriola lalandi dorsalis
ACTTCTCCAAGCCACCACCCATGAAGACTTTCAACTCCACAGCCAGCTACAAGAAGAGCTGCTATGGCTACAAGCAACACTCACAGACTCACGACTGCGACCAGCAGGTCATCGAGGACCGCGTCACAGAGGAGATCCCGTGTGAGATCTATAGCCGTGGTGGAGGAGCAGCGGGAGGAGGAGCCACAGGTGGAGGGGCAGTAGGCGGAGCATCAGGGATAGCAGGAGGAGGGATTGGAGGGCCAGTGGGGATAACAGGAGGAGTGGCGATGCCTGGAGGAATGAGTATGGCGGGAGTGGCCATGGCAGGGCCTAGTGGCATTGCTGGAGGTATCGGCGGCGGGATGGCAGGAGCCTGCGGAACCCTCAGTATCCGTGGCAACAGCGCTCGTAACAGTACCACCATAGTTGATCCACAACAGCGCTCCATGTCCATGGACTTCTAGGTGGAGGGAGGAAGACAAGCAGAAAGAGAAAGCAGGCGGACCTTGCATTTCACTCATCCAGACAAGAGAGGGAAGAAGAGAAGACAGGAGAGGCACAATAATCCTAAATTGATCACTCCCTTTTCTTCTTCTACCATTGCTCTCCAAGCAGTGTTAATAGTATTGTGGGTAGCACTTAAGGATCTTTTCCACTCATTGTCTCATGTGGAGGTTTGGGCAGAAAGAGAGATGAGAAATAAGGGACCAGAAGAAGAGAGAAGCTGAGGAAAACAGTGGTTCTATTTTTCAGAAAGGATTTCAAATGAAGGAAGCATGGAGATGTCTCTTCTCCAGTCTCCTACTCATTTAAGCTCTCCCTCCATCAGAGACTTACAGGAGAATGTTCTCGCATGCAGATCCAGACTTCTCTCTGTTTGGTTGCCTAAAAGACCAGGAACCCACTCAGTTATAGGGAGAGAGGAAGGTGGAGAGACTGAGTTTTTACATTTATTCACCTGACATGCACAGATATATGATATATAGTGCGTCTTCTAATAATTTATTTGAGTCTTTATTTTTGTCAGTGTACTGTACTGTTAAATCCAGTATATATCCAGCCTCATGATGATGCTTGGCTTTTAACTCTTTAATCTTTTTCAAATGTTGCTCAGATGATTTTATGAAGATGACTTATCAATGACGTGGTGTTGATGATAATGAGGTTGATGATGAAGTTGCTGTTGTTGATGATGATCAGAAATATGATGATGATGATGATGATGATGATGATGATGATGGTGATGGTGATGGCAATGATAATAATGTGATCTTACAATAATAAGTATGTATTTTTCATGGTTACCTCACACATACACAGAGGGAACGCTCCATTCAGTCTCTCCTCAGGAAGAGCACATGAAGAGACTGTCTTATTTTGGTAAGGAATAGAGAAGAAAAGACTATTTCTGCTCTGTGAGCTTTATAGCAAATGGGCATTCAGGCAATAAGTGAACGTTTGTGGGGTACGAAATGTTTTGGTTGTGAAGCCTGGACTGAATCGAAAAATAGCAACCATCCCGCTCCCAAACCCCACCCTTACCAGGAGAAAATGTAATTGTTCAATTTATCCATGAACTGAGTGTTTAAAACAAGCACAACCTGTTTCCCTAAAGAGACAGACATGTAGCTTATATGGGACTCATTTATTATTTTAACCAATGGTTGTATAATTTCATTCTGTTGAATTAAATGAGAGCTTACTCACCTCCCTGTGAGCTTTTCTCTTCATTATATCCAAGACAGATGTTGCATTAAGGTAAGACAAACATTGTGGCATGCAGGGTGA
>NW_019472161.1:0-1770 GCF_002814215.2 Seriola lalandi dorsalis
TGAAAAAAAAAAAAAAAAAAAAAAAAACCAGAGTAAACTGATTTGTGTTCCATGTGATGTGTGTGGCCCCAGCGGAGTTCAACAAGCAACTTTGCTTTTAGTGGAGCTTTCAAGATTGTTTCCTCTGTTTTTATTTTTGTGCCAAGGGATGTTGACTGTTGCTGTGCTGTTGGACTTGGTTTCTCTGTTTACAACGCCTGGGGCATAAGTGACGCCTTTGCCAGCATCCTACGGAAAGATTCTCACACAACTTTCTCTGGAGAACAGACTGGTAGCTTCCTTTGAGGTGCAAAAAAAATCACATTGAAATATGTAGCCTAAGTTTTGCTCCAAAATAAAATCTTTGTGACATCTGACAAAAAAGGTTTAGTCTTTAAGAATAATTGATTACAGCAAAGTAAACATATTACAGAACATATGTTAATTATGTTACTTACTAATGTTGCTGATGACTTTTGGTACATTTATTTGACAGCTATTTTACTATTTACTTCGCTTGATCGTGTTTGTGCATGCTGAACATGATAAATGGATATAAGCCTTATCAGACGAATTAGGCCTAATACAATGCTATACATTAACAGTATGGACAAATACAGTTGTTTGTAGTAGTTAAGTAGCACCACCACAACAAGCACTGACAAATGCTGCATAAATGTTAGTTTATCAATCATTTATAACAGTTTAAAAGGAGCCATAAGCACATTTACCTTTGTATATTTTGCTGATAACACTTCCTTACTTTTAAGGAATAATGCTTTATTGCTGAAAGTTACATTAGAAGATTGGTACCACACCTGTGCTTACGCTACATATGAAGCCAGAGGTAGCACGCAATTAGCCTAGCTTAGAACAAACTTTAAAACAGGAGGAAATGTGACCAAAGCTCAAAAATCCCCCTACAGGCACCTCTAAAGGAACATTTTCTTTAGTCTAACTATTTTAGGAAGGCACTACAGTCACTGCCCAGCCAAGAAACAGTTAGCATATAATCTCCCATGAAACCACAACTTTTCATTTTTACATTTCAGGTTGTATACAGATGAAACAGACCAAATACAATTAGTTAATTAATGATTTTGAGATGAGAATTTTGTTTCTGTTGGACACAGCCAGGCTCGTTTCAAATCTTTATGCTAGTTTGCTTACGCCTCTAGCTTCATATTTGTATGTGTACACACATGAGATTGGTTTCAGTCTTCTCATCCAACTCTTGTAATGAAAACAAATTAGCGTATTTGCCAAAATGTCCAATTATTGCTATGATGAACATTTTGAATGCAGTGCTTTTCAGCCTACTGCAGGGTGTTTTCACATTCCAGATATGCTAATTTTATTGAAGTACAGGATCTTCCAGGATGATAATGCTACTATGGGTGGATGGATCAAAATTCAGGTACTGACTGTGCTGCAACTAAAATTCATATAGTGGAGTTTGGTTTTTCTATTCCATAAAAAGATAACTGGCATCTTATTTCACAACCCATGCAGAGAAGGGAAGCATCCATATTACACACCTGTGCATTTGAATACATGGGACAATAGATTTTTTTTTATCCAAATTGCTTGCCTCTTCCCTGGGTTCTGTATTCTGCTATCTTCTGCCATCTTCTTGTCCCCTATTCAATATTCCTCTTTCTCCTCCTCTCACACCTTTATTGGTGGTCTGAGTCTGGTAGGTATCCATCAGGGCCCCTCACTTAGCCTGGTAATGCCTCAGTGCCAGTGAACAATGGTGGGCCAAAGACAGCCAAGTTTGCTCATGAGGAC
>NW_019472162.1:0-1253 GCF_002814215.2 Seriola lalandi dorsalis
ACAACAGATAAAACTGTATATTTGCAATTCAGCATCGCCAGCAAACCCCCGAGTCACAGAAACAATCACAGACCAAAATTAATAAATCGCTTTCATTTAAATTTTATGGTCCCACTGATTCGGTTTTTAATTATATTTGTTGTATTACGGTGTAAAGAAAAATACATTTCCCCCGACTAACAAAAAGGAAACTCTTTACCTGCAGCTAGCAGAAAATGAAATTGTAATCTCAAGCGTTTTCACCCTAATTTTTAATGTCATGGTTTATGAACTTTAAAGAGCATTCTTTGCTCAGAGCTACTTCACCTACCTGCAATAAAACAACATTTTTACAGCTTTGTCTTCTCCCTCTCCCTCCATCGTCCCCCCTTCTCCTCCCGCAGACGCGTCAGCTGGTGACCGTGTGCGACTCCAAGCTGCTGTCCACGGCCATCGTCGCCCTGGCGGCCGCCCGCCCGGAGTTCGCTCGGCAAAGCACCCCGTCCCCATCCTCCTCCTCTCTCTCGCCCTCCTCTCGCTCCCCGTCCCGCTCACCGTCTCGTCACCCGACTTCTCCGTCTCGCGCTGCCACCTCACCCTCTCGCCACCGAGCTCCTCCAGAGGGCAGCGAGGGGAGTAAAAACAAGCGGGCCTCCTTGCAGGCAGATTTGCACGAGGAGGAGTGGGTAAGAGAGAGTCCGCCCGCCTCTCTTTCATGTCTGTGTTCATGTGTGTTTGTTTTTTGTATAGGACTCATTTTGGAAAACGTGTCTGTGTGCAGGAGAAGGTTTGGTTAAATGTTGACAAGAGCCTGGAGTGTGTGATCCAGAGGGTGGACAGGCTGCTGCAGCGAGACAAACTCCAGAGTGACAGCAGCTCTGAGGATGTGTTCCTGCTCACCAACGAGCAGCCAAGTAACACTAAGAAAGGTACACACACACACACACATACACACACACACACACACACGCGCGCACACAGAAAGAAGCATCGTCTTTGAATGAGGCACAATCATGCATTCATGTACTGATCTCAAATCCTGTGTACAAAGATTAAAGCATAAAAACAAGGATTTTCCATCAACATCATCATCACCGCAACCATCACGTCATCCTCTATTATCATCACTGTCGTCTCACGTCCACCGCAAAATCAGCAACCGTCATCATCGTCATCCTCTCACCAGACGCCTGCATGCCTCTCCCGTCCAGTCGATCATTTCCGTAGGTTCATTCTGGCAATCACTTCAAACTGCTTCTGAAGCAGTTCCACTA
>NW_019472163.1:0-1769 GCF_002814215.2 Seriola lalandi dorsalis
AATCAATAACTGAATCCATTAATGAATACAAAAGACTATAAACAAAATATTAAATGCCTAGAATACACAAAAATAATATGTAGGTGAATGTGCACAAATTAAGAAATAAATAAGTGATACAGTGCATTATCAGGAAAAACATCTATTTATTTCTCAATTTAATTCCCTTTATTTCTGCAGGCTATGATTACGATGCTGTGTAAACACTTGTAGGTGGTGTCTAATGCTGTTAGTCATTGTCATAGTGCCTTTCTAGAAAGGATTTACCCTACTTGGCTGACAATGATTTTTTTTTTGGCTCACTACACAACAAAGTCCCACTACATCATCATTGTACCTACCAATTGTACGACACCTGGCAAGGGCGAAGGCTATTAGGATTAACATTGTGATATCAGGAGAAAGAGGAGAATTGGCTACAACAGCAAAAATGTTATATAATATAGCAGAAAACAAAATAATAATAACATAATATTAATATTTCATATTCTGAAAAAACTGATAAGGAAAGTAAATGAATAAAGAAATTATTTTTATTCTTGATTGAATAGTGCTGTACTCTGTATTTAATTGATTCACTTCTTTGCATATTATTCATCAGACCTTTTTCATTTGTCATGTCATTGCAGGGCAAGCACAGGTGTAATTAATAACAATAATTATGGCCACATTTGATTTAGATGATGTAGCTCTGGGGCCGTGGAACAGAGTGATCGTTAATGCTATTAGTTGCACCTGTGGTTTCCCTGTTCTGACGAGTGACAAGTGTTATTAGAAATGTCAGTGTTTACTCACCTATCTTTTTTTTTTTTTTAATGATGGCTGATTTTGTCCTCCATAGACAATAATGTGGGATGGAATACTTAAATATACATTCACTATTTTCACATCTGTATTTTAGCTGTTAGAAGGGACTCTCAGAATTTAAATGCTTCAACTTTGGGGGATGGACACTAAAAAGTTGGACAACATTTAGCTCAAAGTGAAGTATGATTCTTTCCATGTCTTCAAACGACCTTAACAATTTGGCAGGGATGGCAACAATGTGCCTTGATTCCATCAAAGGGCTTATAAAATTTTGTCCTCAACTTTGTAGTTCAATCAACTGCTCCATTAGGACAAGGTCACATCTGAAAGTAAGAACTTTTTAATGTCTGAAATTTGACTCATAAACACAGAGAACAATACTAGGCCTCAATTGCATGTAGTAAACTGGTTCAGTATTTGTCGATTGTGTGGTCAACAGTTTTTGTTTTTTTTCTCAAGCACCCATCAGATACATTACAGTGCACGATCATATGAAATGCAAATACATTTGCGACAAAATGAGACAGGAAATGTGACAGAAGCTATTAACCGCTCTCTGTCAGCCACACAGTCAGATTTCTCTTCTTTGAAGACAGTCTTTCAGAGTTGAATTGGCCCCTCTTGCTCTTACATGTCTAGTTACCAGTTAATGATATCTCGGACATGGCCCCACAGCTTGGTGATCCACAGGTTCACCCCAAGCTCTGTTAAGTACTGAAGCTCTGGCATCAACATCTTACGGCACAACTTCCGATGTGCCTTGTCCACATTCTTCTTCAGGTTATAGCCCATGATGGACTTCTCTCCGATGGGTTGCCAGGGCTGCATGGCTGTCTCTTGGATGCTGCCAGCTTCCACAGCACGACCCCCCTCAATGCAGATGGATGCCATCTCCGCGTTCCTTCTCTTGAGCTCCGCCACATCCTCAGCCATCTGCCGCTGTCCATATGCATCTACTTTCT
>NW_019472164.1:0-1250 GCF_002814215.2 Seriola lalandi dorsalis
TGACCTCATATACTTGGAAGTCAAGCCTGACTCAAGCATGTCGCCACGTTTCTGTGACAACATTAAGTGTACAGACCCATACACTGGAGCAATGAGAAATGACACAAAATGGCAAATCATCTTAGACACATACATTGAAACCATGCTGTTAAAAAGTGCCCTGGTCGGTTTCCAAGCTAAAGCCTCTAAATCCCAGTTAGCACAATGCCAGAAAAAATGGCAGTGTGTATGAGCATGTGTAATAAGAGCTCTCAGATCAGAGCTTCAGCAGATTAACAGGGGCTGAATGACTGAGTGCAAGAATCTGCATGCCATTAAGCAAGCAGACAGAGAGCAATGCTAGCCTTGCTGCAGCTCCAGAAATGGGTATAACCTAATAAGACGAGACACCATAAAGACAAGAACTTCTGCTATGCCACTGACATTATGTGAAACTGGCACTTAGAAAGGTTAAGTTTTGTTATGCAAAAATACAAATGTCTTTGTCATCCCTTTAAATATTTAAAAGTACATGCAAGCCAATGTTTAACCTGCCAAGCACGTACATGCTGTGTGCTTTGTTACCAGAGCACAAATTTGACTCTCCAAAACAGAAGCCCTGCAGCGATTAACCTAGGTGGCATTTTAATGGAAACCAGCATATAGGATCTATCACCTCTTTACTACAACTGCAGCATCATTTATCTTCTGATTTATTAACCTTTTCTTCTGTCAGTGTGTGCACATGTGAGGAAGGAGATCGTGCAACAGAAAATAAGAAGTGCCTGTGAAATATGTGGTGCTAAAATTTATCTTCAGTCAGAAGCATGGATGACAGCTTGTCATCATCCATGCAACCACCTGGCTTCAGTTTCCAATGACACTGAATACTATCACAGCAAGGGGGAGGTCAGCCAAACCACTCAGAAGCCACTTGCGTGTGGGGGGAATCCTCTCCATATTTAGTGTTATGTAAGTGTTAAAGAATAGTCCTATCCATAAGGGGAGATCCCCGATGTTTCTAAAGGGCTAATGTGAAAGGAGCATGTTCACTAGCTGAAGTGAAATTCAATCAAAGATCCAGGATCCCAATTCAATCTCTGTATTATAATTAAATGAGTGTAACCACATGTGGTTTGCCATTTGGAAGTTACCCAACCCAACTGTAATAAACACCAGTCTAGAGCTGAGACAGTTAGTCAATTAATCGATTAGATGATCAACAAACAGGTGTTTTCAAATGTCACGTTGGGCTCTGAGAAAATTGTGAT
>NW_019472165.1:0-1769 GCF_002814215.2 Seriola lalandi dorsalis
GAGGTTTGGACAGTAGGGAGATGAGGCGAGAGAGATGGAAAGTGACATGAAACAAAAGCTCTTGACAGTGTCGAACCAGGGAAATTGCAGTTAATGAACAGCACCTTAAAGGACAGATACATATTTTTAAAGTCTGTCTTAAAACAACACTCACATTTAAATATGTATATAATATAAAACAACCTTTCTTTGTCACTCTTGTTATTCCTCCTATCCATTATGGCCGAGAGGAGATCCCCTCCTCAGGTAATTCAAAGGCAAGTGATGGGGGACAAAACCCAGAGTCCGCTTTCTGTGAAAAAAAAGAAGAAGCATTTTAAGCTTTAGCAGAGGATGTATCCTCCATCGCACCTCAGAAAAGCAACACTGTTGGGGAAACAAAAACACTAATACGACTATTACTTTGAAATATACCCTGAAGCTGAATTTAAGAACACATTTTAGGATAACACAAGGACTGGGACTTGCTGTAGGAAAGTATCTCAGCCAGTAAAAACAGTTGAGACAATTACAATGTCCAAAGACTGCTGCCATGTACAAAGTGTTGGCATGTCAGAGTTGTTTTAATATAAACTACAGGATACTTCAACAGGGCACCGCAGAGCTACCTCAAAACGTCAGCAAAGAAAAATAAAATTGTCTGCACGGCAACAATGCAAAGCATAATTTCTTGTGATTTGGGACGAGCTGACCCTGGATGTTGCGAGGACACCCTTAACTGAGCTGTGTCTGTCTTAAAATGTATTTTGTAAGATATGCAGGGAGTTTGTGTTGCATACAAAGAAACAGACATGAGGACGTGAGGCAATTGGACAGAGAGAAACATAAAAACATAAATACACAGAGTCTGGGACAATATGTGCTGCAAGGCTGTAAAACGCTTAGAGTAACTCTATCTAACTTGTTAAAAGACACTAATGCCGAGTAATTTCAAACCTGCACCCACTTCCCAGAAAAAAACAAGCAGGCGGGTAAAACGAAGTGTCAAATGCCTCAGTCATGCCGGTGTCTGGGTGTAACACAACCCAGAGTCACATGAGCGTAATGTTTTTTGTGTGTTTAAATATAGAGAAACTGATTTATCTAAAAGTCTGTAAGGAAAAATAAAGCCGGGGGGGTGGGGGTGAAAATGGAGAGGAGAGAAAAGTTAGCACAGTATCACAGATCTCACTGGCTCGATCAAATCCTGATGACAGATGTAATACCCCAAATGTGCAGAGGACAAACTTTCACAATGATTGCTTCTTCTCACTTATCCTCATTCCGCCTTCAGGTTGCTTCATCCTTGTTTTCCCTTTGTTTACACTCGTCTCCATGGAGCTATTTACTATTGCTGTACCTTTCCACTTTATTCTCATATTTCTCTGTCCAGCTCATGTTTTACAAACAACAGATGGTACAACAGTGTCTGTTGGGCAGAATAGTTCATATGCCTTGATTTTTGCAACTGTAACCACTTTTCCTTCATCCCTTTTTTCTCCTTCATGTGTTCCAGCAATTCACCACCATACCTCACCCCACCATAGCAAACGAAACCATCTTGGTCCCACCTGGCTTCACTCCTTTCCAGGACCCCTTCTTCATTGTAGAGACAATTTGCATCTGCTGGTTCTCGTTTGAACTCATCGTACGCTTCACCTGCGCTCCCAGCAAGACGCACTTCTTCAAAGACGTCATGAACACCATCGACTTCTTCGCCATCATTCCCTATTTTGTCACAATTGGCACAGAGCTGGCTAAGGACAAAGGCGCGCAGCCCTCCGTGTCTC
>NW_019472166.1:0-1247 GCF_002814215.2 Seriola lalandi dorsalis
GTGGCATGTTCAAGGGGCCTGCTCAGTAGTTGGTGAGGGCTGGGAGACTGTTTCCCTGACTGAGTGGTTTGACAGCAGTGCAATCTAAATTTAATGCAGTAGACACTTCCTTCGCTATTATTTATTAAATCAATACTATGAAGTCTCCATGGCTTCCACTAGTGCCTTTGTTGAATATTTACTTAATACCACACTGAATTCTTCTTCTGGTCAAAAGTCCCCCTCTGTACATTTTTTACTTCCTCCATCACCTTTTTAACACCTGAGGTGTTTGAAGGAAATTCATATTGATGTGAATGAGTTTGGTCAACACTGGTTGCTGTCAGGGGCTAGCAAAAGAGAAACTTTAATGTCCTCCAGTGTACTTAGGGAGGAAAAAAATGTTGTTTTGAAGTTATGGTCTAAGTAGATTGTTAGTGCTATGGAAATGTTGAACTTCAAAGTGACCCAGTTTTTCGAATAGCCCTTTTTGAGGTCTTCATAAAATCCTGCTGCAGCATAGTGAAATTTGACCAAAGTCCTTATTATGGAGTGCAGACACAATGAAAATGAATGAATCTGCACAGCAGCTGATTACACAGTAGTTTCTCATACAATAAGGTCCGGAAAGGGGTCACCAGGTTTGAACATTGCAACAATTTAGTCTGCACTTGTTGTAATAAGCTTTTTTAGAGATAGTGAGCAAACAAAAGTATTTCCAATTAACAGAAGATAGGTGTCGCTACAGTCTGCAACTGTAGTCTTGGGAAAGCAAGTGTGCAGGGTGGGTGGATGTTGTCTGGGGGAGCAGATGAGATTGTCAGCACTGTTCACACTGTATCAGTTCAGCTCAAACCAAAACATCATGGACTACTGTAAGATTTTAGTTGAACTCGACCTGAACTGTGCAGTAGTGCTATACAAATCATAGTGAGAGTGCAAATATACAAATATATTTAATGCATAAAACGTATAATTCTGTATGGAGACGTGAAATACAGTATGAGTCTAATGGCAGGGGTCTGTTTAAATTGTATACTAGAACACCTAACCATGGCTCCAACAGCTGTACTTGGTCTGATATGACCAGGAGCATATTGTGGCTAATGTTAGCAAACTTTAGATGCACACTGTGTAGCTGTGTAACTGACTTTACTGAATCAGAAAGATGACTCTGTGAATCTTCTCACAGATAAACATTTGAATGTTTTTAATACAAACACATAAAAAGAAGTAAAAACATTATACCTATTCAGATGACATCTTTT
>NW_019472167.1:0-1769 GCF_002814215.2 Seriola lalandi dorsalis
GTGACAGGAAGGCAAATAGAAATGTATTTACACATAATAAGAGAATATATTTTCTCGTGCAGCTCCGTCAGGTAATCTGCTGTTAATTACTACCACTGCACCTGTGTTTGATTACTGTTTACTGCAGACAATTTCTGGACTCATTGACGTGTCAGCACAGCCCGTCAAATAGGCACATGATAATAGGGTGGCAATTAAATGGTCCTCTCAGGGTTGTAACTAGAATGCAAAGTGAATATGTGTCTAAATTATATGATGCAGTGCTTCTGGAATTTAATATTTATGACCTGCTAGCAGTAGAGCTAGAAAAGGCAATGGCAGCTTGTTGGTCACCATGTCTCTGTCTGCCATGGCAAGGTTTAGGCTTAGGTTTGGCTTGTTTGAAATGAAATTTGCAGTGAATATTCATGGTCCAGAAGATGAATCTTACTGTTTTGGTGACCTCGTCATTTTTCTTCTTGTGCCACATCTGACCAAAAAAAAAAAGTCCACTTGTAGTAAAGAAATATGCAAATCTAAAGGGTAAATTACCCCAAAATATCAAGAGTAAACAAGTGGATCATCTTCAAAACAACTCATCAACTTTGTCATAATCAAAATGTCAGATTGCCTTGACTCTTGCTAAACATGTTGCTGGCAGAATCTTTTTGATTTTACAAATATACTAATGAAAAATGTTTCAGTTTGTAGTTGTACCAAGATTCTCATGACTCTTTTTGTAACTGCAAAAATGTGAATCAAAGTTTACATGTGTCTGATTGATCCACACAATAATCCGCTTCCGTTGTAAAGTTGGAATAAACACAAAAAAAACTTTTATTCCACACGTGTCAGAAGCAAATCAAATCCACTAAATTTTCTTTGCTAAAATAAAATAAACAAAACAATCCACAGCTTCCACCGTTCCACAGCTTAACTGGAGTAAATGTGCCGGGTGCACTCTCTTAAACTTACAGTACCTAATTACCAAAGAAAATTAAAGAATTAATCTATTCTACACATCAAATATAAGCTAAACCCGAATTCAACGTTTACGTCTTCTTGGAATATTATAAGAAAAGTATTGAAGAAACATCACACACTTTTATTATTTTTAGTCTTGTTTCGTATGACTTACAAAAATCATGTTTTTTCCATTGACTCTCAAGCTGGTGTTGATGAGCATGATAACTGAGTTGTTATACATGCCACATTCTTCAAGCATTCTTATTTTGTCGTTCGTGTCTTTTGTATGTTCCTGTAGTTGTTTTTAACGTTCATTATTCATTATTTAAGAGCTGCTGAAACCTTTGAGACTGTACCTATAATTGAGCGCATGAGTAAATAAAAAAAATTAAAAAAAAAACTCGTTGCCAACTCGCTTGTCCTTTCCCACAGCATACAACTCCCCTCCCTCACCCCAGGTCTTTCAATTTACTGAGGTAGCACTGAGGTGTTGATTGAAATTTCATTGACTGTACACAAATCCCTGGCCTCTAATCCACATAATTCCAGCATATTGTATTGTTATTAACCACTCACTGGCTGGTAAATACAAATCCTTTCACCTTTCCCTTTGCAGTCCATGGATAATTGCTGTATCTTCTCCTCAGAAGCGTTCCCATGGGGAGAACCAAGCAGCACACAGGAAACAGGCGCAGTTGTGCTTGACACCGTAATATGGAGCTACAGCATACTGGAGTTTACTTGGCAGTGGAAGGAAGGGCCCTGCCATCGCTGACAGAGCAGACACAGTGGCTAATTAGACCTTTGCAACCTCCCAGTGGTGA
>NW_019472168.1:0-1768 GCF_002814215.2 Seriola lalandi dorsalis
TGATTCATATATGCATTTAATGTTTAGATGGCTTGCACAATTTGTCTTTCCTGCTAGTGTACTCAAAACACATGCAACTGTTATCCATATTTGCTTTGTAAATTTTTCTAATAATAGAGGGTCTAAAGACAGGACTACAACTACGATACAAAGGATATAGCATATATTTCCATCATATTAAAATAAATGTATCATTCACAGTGAACAGTAGCTTTTAGTTGCAAATATCTTTAATATGTAGTAAGTGTACTCATAATGTTTCTCATCAGATATTTCACAGAATATGACTGGCCTCATCTACAGAAGGCTCAGCAGCTAATTGTTGTATTGCAATGACCTAAAACCTTTCAGAGCAACACTGTTCTTACACCGCACTCACGCTACAATTTTAGGCTCACACACAGCTCACCCAATGTCTCACCCAATAATTTGAATCTGTATCATCAGCCTCAGCACCAGAAGGTTACTGGATTACTGAGCTGCCTGGCTTAGGCTGAAAACATGCTGCAAGATTTTATTTTTCTTCTACACCACCAGTCACATTAATTGGATGGCTGACCTATCCCTGGTTTGAAATACAGTAGCCCACTCAGCAGTTTGGAAGCCACATGGTCGAAACACATATATAGGCTAAAAAAGATGGCTGAACTCTGCTGACTCGGACATACGGTACAAAGGAAAGCTCTCATGTGTGTAATCTTCAAGACACCTGTTGCATCACAAATTTTCGGAGTTAGACTTGAATTCCCGTGTAGAAATTTTGTTTTCTAATATTTCAAAAAAGCAGTCACTACAGTTTATCCACCTACCCTCAGTTTACCCACTTCTGGTCTTTGAAGGTGGAATGTTTCTCCTGTTGGACAGAGTCTAAACCCAGTGAGAGTTGGAGTCTTTTGTTTCTCAAAGGTAAAGTCATCAGACAGATTGTGCAAAAAGAAGCAAAACGTTTGAATATGGAGTAGATTGAAGAACAGTGAACCTATCAACAAGAGAGAGTGGTAAATTAGGCTATATTATGTGTGGTTCTGTAATTTTTTGAAAGGTAAATCAATAGCCATTATAGCCATAATGTTCTTGTGTGTAATTGGCCTCAAAATCACATTCAGAACTAGAAATTGAATGTGTTCGAGGAAACGTGTGAACAAAAAAAAAGGCTGACAGCAGCTAATCTGCGTAGTTCCGGTTGGAAAGAATAATTTATCTGACAAGCATGTTTTCAAAGTGGCCAGCAGATGTCACTCTTCACACACTGTCATAAAATAAGTAATGACGATGTCATTTGTTTAGAACTACACTAAGAGGACATGATAATTAAGTTTTACATTTTTTAACTTAAAGTGCAAATGGCCACAGGATTAACAACAAATATGACTGTCTCAGTTTTGCGCAACCTACTAATTCAACTGAAGTGTTTCAGTTAAATTTGACCAACTACAAATCCCACGATCCACAGTTAAGGACGCCCGCCCAGCTTCGATGATGCGTTTAGTTTCTTTCCGATCTTTGTTTAGATTGCCATGATTGACACAGCAACCAAATGATTTCATTGGTTTCTATGTGGTTTCCAGGAAGTGAACGCCACAGTTCTAACCACCTCCCACATGTGAGCCCCGTCGATAGCACCACGCGCAGCGTGTGGAGCAGAGAAACCGGTCGGGAAGGCAACGTCATTCCTCGGACCACCGACCCGACGTAGCGCAGCAGACCGAGACTGGAGTGGAGCGGCGTTGTCCGAGGCAGGTACCGTAACGGTCCCATTTACTCAGAT
>NW_019472169.1:0-1242 GCF_002814215.2 Seriola lalandi dorsalis
TTAGGTGTACTTCAGTGCTACTTTGTTAGCATGCTAACAAACTACAACCACGATGAGCATCATACCTGTTAACACTCAATAATGAGCATGTTAGCCTACTGACATTAGCATTTAGCTCAAAGCATTGTTGTGCCCATTTACAAACTCAAACAGCCACTAGCATGGCTATTGACTAAGCCTTGTATTAACCTAAAAAGTCTAAATAAAATTTGCACAACATATTCCATGCTTTAATAAATTAGTATAACAAACGTTTTTTACATGTTTAATCATGGGTTACATGGATAATAGGATAATGGTGATGTTATCTGAGGTGAATGTTAGCATATTTACTGCATTGGCTTTGAAACAGCTATAGTAATGACTCTTTTAACATCTAACCCCTGCATGAGAAAACTGTTTGAATCCCAGTAGTTTTCCCAAATGAGCGATTAGTCCGAGGGTGTAGAACAGAACGAAAAAATCCCCCAAACTTTCCCCTGTAGGATCTGATCTTAGACACGTCTGGAAGGTTTTCACACATCTAATACTACATACCATGTGTCAGCCTGCACTGATTTGAAACATTTCTTATCATTCATAATGATACGTTTTCAGCTGGTAAGATGCCATATGAACAGTATGAGTACACACAAAAGTGTCCATATTTCATTACTGTGCTTCTTTTTAAAAAAATAAAAGAATAAAAAATCTAGATTCTGATCCATAAATGCAGGTAAAGCCAAAAATACACAGAGCATTAATCACCAAGGGATTATTTCATTTAATGTAGAAACGATTGATCAACAAAGACAATGGCTCAGTAGAGTATAGTGATTAATGTTTGGCCTTTCAGTCTTAGATGTGCAGTTCAAACTGGGGTTTCTTTTCAAAGGAAGTGGCCTGTTATACAGCCATGGTTTTCACTTGTAATGGATCTACACAAAACTGGCTGTATTGCTGCTTTTGCATACCATCTTAAAGGAAGTCTTTGTAGTCTGTGGCCTGTGATGTAATTTTAAAAGCTTTGCATTTAAGCAGACATCATTAGGGGTTTGTCTTTGAATGGATAAAAAGGACTTTAATTTGTTTACTCTCTAACCATGCTTTTTATATTTTGTTTTTTTAGTTATTTCCAGTTGTCCTTAGAACTATTGGATGTTCCACAAACACACTGACATTGTTGGATGAGTCACATTATGACACAGTGTGGGAAATAAATATTTAACATGTGAACTTTTTTTTTTTTTTTTTTTTTTTTAA
>NW_019472170.1:0-1768 GCF_002814215.2 Seriola lalandi dorsalis
CACACACACACACACACACACACACACACACACACACACACACACACACACACACACACGTCATCAAGATTTCATGACCATAGACTTGAAGTGAAGGGTTTTCTTTCAACTCCATTCTGTAAAAAAATCAGATGAATAATTCAGCAGCAGGAGAGCTCACAGCAACAAATAAAAATAGGCTACTCTAATGGACAAACAAAAAGGTCACCTTCAGAGTGTTTGACACACAAGTTTGTTCATCTGTTTTGGTACACTGCCCTTCATCTATTTGCTGCTTTCTTTTTTTATTTTCCTCCTCTAGATAACCCCCGAGTCTGAAAATGACTTTGGGAGCTATAACTGCACCGCCTCTAATGAGATGGGCACAGAGTCCAAGGAGTTCCTGCTCATTCAGGCCGGTCAGTGATGATACTGCGATTCAAAGTCTGTCTTTATTTTGCATTTTCATGTTTGTGTCCGTTTTTCCAGCATTATCAAAATTTTAAGTATTGATGACAGGAAGAAGTCTTATGTAGGATGTACATATTCCATAATTGCTTGAAGGGGACATATTATGCTCATCTCCAGCCCTATATTTTTCTATATTTCTCCTGCCAAGAGGAGCGCACCGCCTCATCCTCTTTCTGTTATGGACATTCTGAAAGCAAACTGTACATAATTGATTGTAAATGGTAACTTCTCAAATCCATCGGTACATGCTCAAGCTTAGAGTGGACAGTATGTTTATCCACAGCATATAAAAATGTTTACATATATGCTCCCGTTAACGTGTGGGAAATGTGCTAAAATGCCGACTGAAATAGAATGCTGTCAGGAAACACCAAAGCCTTGTTAGTAAAATGTCATTCTGCTGTCGTCTTTATAGTAAACCTGCACCATCGGTTATTTCTAAACAAAGGGAATTTGTGTTTGCGCCAAAAAAAAAACAGAGTCTACACGATGACAGATGGCGACAGGCTATGACTAATCAAACTCTTCCTGCCCTTTGCTTTAACTGTCTTTGTGCGAGGGCGTGCCAAATTATTATGCAAATGTGTTACATAGTGACGTAGACAAGTTATGGAAGAAAAGCCTGGAATACAAACAAGGCAATTCAGCCACATGAGGAGCAGTGTTTTCTGCGGGAGAGAATAAATCCCTTTGCCGACTTTGGGCTTTGTAACTTAACAGACCTTTTACATTCACAAAAGCTATATAAACACATTCAAGAAAAGGGAAAAGCAACTTTAAAACCTTGTGTGTTAGGGATAAATAATCAGTAGTCAAGGTAAATTTAATTGTAGCACACAAATTAAATTGTGAGTAATACAAAAGGTTTTTTCTGGCCCTAGGCTTTAGGAGACGATTTTTCACCCATATTCAAAACACATTAGACCAAAACATCTACCACAATGTGGGATTACACAGTTCGGTGTTTGTTTAAATAGATGATAAACTTAGATGAAAAGGCAATGTAACCAACGGGAGATAATTTAACATTACTTCCCTCTGGTTGTTTAGACAATAAAGCGGATCTGAGCTTTTCAGTTTGTGCAGTGCAGAAATGTAAAACCATACATATTATTGTGCACACTCAGAATTTTACTCTTATTTAGATAAACAACATTTTTATCAAAGTTACTTTTTGTGACACGAGCTCACCACCAGCAGATAGCATAGACTGGATATTCACCAGCACATTAGACAAATGGAACAGAGAGCAGAGTGATCGTGCCAATGTTAAGCCACAATCTCAAGTAAACGAAAAGCGATTCAATACACAACTGTC
>NW_019472171.1:0-1240 GCF_002814215.2 Seriola lalandi dorsalis
TTAAGACAGATGTTCAGTCTTATTCACAGAGTACTGTTTGATGATATGACATCTGGATGACAAATAGACAACAGACTAATTGCAGCAGTCTACAACAGAGAAAACAAGCCTTGGATTTCATGACATTATGACCACAAAACTAACTCTGTTTAGTGTCCATTACAGTTCAACCCTATTGTGCATCAACAAGGCCATACACTACGATTCAATCAGACGTTAGCCAAGCTCCCATTACAGAGCTCACTGCATCGTTTACATGGTGGAACGGTCCATAAGTAGCTCTAAATGCTCTTCATTTGATTGGATTTCACATTATGGACATCAGAGCAGAAACACACTATTGTCCCCTGACTACCCTAATAGACTGTTGAGTGAGGCAGTCCATTTGTTTGTATTTGTTTACCAATCTAGACCTTGAAAACATACAAAGTAACATAAACAGATATTGAGAGCATCATTCAAGAAGGGTGAAAATGGAGATTCAAAAGCTTGGTAGATGGGTCAATAGCACAGCAACAAACTATTATGTTCCCTCAAGTTGTGTCTCTTTGGCTGCCAAGAGAAGCTGTTACTGTCAGGAACAATCAGTTCAAATTGTTCCTCAACAAATTCTTCTTCACCTATTTCCCTTAAGTAGTCATTTTTTTAGTCTACAAGAAAGAGCAAAATAAATTGATCCAGAGTCTAAAATCCTCTACTTATAATAATACATCTGAAAACTAATACAGGTCTTAGCCATTTTCACCATTCTGTGAACATATATTATGCTATAGTTTGCCATAAAACATAATTCACGGCCTAGTCAATAAAGGAATCTGAGAAAGCCCTGTGGAAGAGAAGCTACAGAGATGCTGGTATTTTTTTGTTCCTAAGCAATGCCACAATATGAGATAAGATAAGATAAGATGATAAGATAAGATAAGATAAGATAAGATAAGATAAGATAAGATAAGATAAGATAAGATAAGATATTCCTTTATTAGTCTCACAGTGGGGAAATTTGCAGCATCACAGCAGCAAAGTGTACAGAAAGAAAAAAAGATTATCAAATGATAAGAACCAAACACTTAAGAGATGATAAATAATATAATAAAATATAATATAATATTGACATTAAATACTAAATATACAAAATACAAAACGTAGCAGCAGGTAACTTGTATTGCGCATGGTGGATTGTCAGTCTTTGGTGTGTGAGGTCACTGAGTGCAGTGTTTGTTGTAAAGTCTGACAGCAGCAG
>NW_019472172.1:0-1315 GCF_002814215.2 Seriola lalandi dorsalis
TTATTGGGCGAGCATGCATTTTTTTTTCTTTCTTTCTTTCTTTTCCGCCCTCTGCTTTTGCGGCCAGCTTTTCGGCATTATTAAGGAATTGTGCATTAACGGGAGTCAGCAGTTTTCGGTGCTGCAATCTCATTACATTTACAGGGAAGTGATGGAGAGCAACAAAAAAAATTAATTGGAAGCATGCGATAGTTAGGACAGCAGCCTGGGCAAGGGCAGAATAAATCAGAGGTCTGTTTGACAGCTTTATGGCTCTGGAGAGAGAGAAGTGGTTAACTTTAATGGGAGGAGATAGAAATGTTGAGTTACTTTATTTTTCCCATCTTCATCCCCACGCACATGCACTCATCCCATCCCCTTCCCCCTTTGTCAGCTGAGGCACACAGCCCCTCACCCCTGAACTATTTGGACTCGGCTTGATATATAGAGTTAATTCAGCTCGCTCTGTGCTATAATTCATGCGTTTCATGCATTTAATGTCTTGCAGACACAGCGCTGGGTGGAATTGTTAATTTTCTATGCAGAGATTGCAACCTCCCTCCACACACACACACATACACAAACACACACACACTTACACGAACACACACAAACTTACAAAAACACACACCCACACACACACCTACACGAACACACACACACACGAAAACACCTCTTTCCCGCCTGTCACCTACTCTACACTCCAGACTCTACACTGTCCCCACCCCCTACTCCTCCGGCCTCCTCTCCTCCTCTCTGCCCTCCTCCACCACCTTGTATTTTTTTTTTCCATTATCCTGGAAGTTAATTTGGCTAAAAGAGTGTCCACTCCCAGAAGTGTTTTACTGCAGCAGCATCAAGTTTCATTTTCTCTTCAAAAGGAGGAAAACAAAACAAAATTGCTCAGCGTGGTGGATGTGGCGACGCCAGCTAAAATCCTCATCTGTCTCCCAACTCCTAACCTGGACTCTCACCTCCTGGCCCCTGGGGTTACGTCCTGCCTTCACCCCCATTCCCAAGTTCACTAAGGTCATCCCCGTGAGGAGTCAGCCCCCCCTCCCAACCTCCCCGCTGACTTAAGCCTTGTGGTTTTATAATTGGGGGGTGGGGTGGTGGGGGGTGGTCTGGCTAGTAAAGCAACCAGTGAAGTGGCTTCTGCAGGGTAATGGGGCTCTGCTCTCCATGCACTTGATTTAATCCGGGCAGACCTCTGTGTGTGGTGAGTGGGGGTGGTGTGTGTGTGTGTGTGTGTGTGTGTGTGTGTGTGTTCTTGGACTGTTGTTTGCCTGTGGGAGCAGATGGATGGGGTCACACCTCAGAAGACATTATGAGTTCT
>NW_019472173.1:0-1768 GCF_002814215.2 Seriola lalandi dorsalis
ATTACCCCCCACTCCCCACCACACGCACGCACGCACACACACACACACACACACACACACACACACACACATACACATATATTACAAGTCACCAACCAATAGCCAGAAAACAGGCCTACACAGCATGCTCTTAAAGTATGCAGTTACACATTCTGGATAATTGGTTAAAGTCTCAACTTATTGAGCAATGAAAGATTATCCCACTTGAAATGAAAGTTTAATATTTTTCTCTTTTAAACTCTTTTAAACCCAACTTTTTGGCAAGAAAAGTTATATATGTATTTATCCATAATATTCCAAAGGCTAAAGCTTATTTGTCTCTATCTGTAGCCATGCAATTGGCTCCATTACCCATGTTGTTTTTTTGTTTTGGCAGAGCGCAGTCAGGACAGTGAGGTGGTGTTGCTCTCAGACTCCAACTCTACCCAGGATGCCTTCACAGATCCCACCAGCTCACAGGACAGCAGCCACAAACCTGCCTCTGGGAAAGTCAGTTCATTATCATCAGAAAGTACAACCCCTGTGAAGGATGGGCAGCAAGCATCAGAGGACACAGGTACATAGGGCTTTAACTAGAGACTTCACATAAAGACTTTTCAAACTATTCCTAGATTCTATCTCTCTGCTCTCCACCATGTCTGTATGTTTGCTTATCTTTTCACAAAAAGGCTAAATGTACTGCTTCCATTTCTGCCCTCGCACAAGATCTGCCTGAACTTGCAACTCTACAAGTTGGCTGGCACACCTTCCGCTCCTCCATTGGTCATAACTGCTCTATAGCTCTACTGTGTAGCGTGTAATACACAACCTCACAGATGTTGTAACTACAGTTACTTTGATATTTGAATCACTCTTTGCCTAAAATCTCAAATTGAAATTTAACTTCAGCATCCCATGGAGAGCATACTGGCATCCAGACTGAAGAGAAAGTTATCCAGGAAGTAGTAGAAGCTGTGGTGGTGACCCTCCCCGAGGCCTCAGTGCCCAAGGTCTCTGCGGACCTGTGTCCCCATCCTCTTCCTGTCCCAGCCACCCCACCAAAGCCAGCCCACTCTCAACAGCCTGCTCCTCAGACCCCGGCCAGTGAGGGAAAGAGGAAGCCAGAGCCCCCTGCTGAGGTGATCGAGGTGCCCAAGGCCCTGCCTGCAGATCGTGTCGACCAGAGGCGGATGCTGGTGGAAATGTGCATCCGCGCTCTCTTCCTCTGCCTCAGCCGCTTCCCTCAGCACTACAAGAGTCTCTATCGTCTGGCCTTCTTCTACACCAACAGCAAGACTCATCAGGTCAGTCCACCCCTGTTAACTGACGGTTCTAGTCAATTCGCATTGCATCTCAAAGGTCAAGTCATCCATTAAACCCAAGCCATATACCTATAATCAGTATCCCCCGCCATTAATGGTGACTTTTACAGAAGATGAGGAAAATTCTATGTAATTTCCTCAGAAGTCACATAGACCTTTTTACATTGACTCTTTCGGTGACAAGTATATCAGAGCTCTGATGGCCATTACGTATTTCTTTCCTGGATTTCTTGTGGGCTTGTAAGCTCTGCAGTGATGCACGAGTTGCTGAAACAGCTTGTGTTGGCTATGAGGCTCTGTGGGCAGAGGTGTGTGTGGGTGGTAGCACAGTGCTCTCTCAGCCAGTTTGGCACATGGAGGTTTCGTTGAGCTTTACTGTGGTTGCATCCTTCTGTCAGCACTCTGTTTGTTGAGCCTTTTTAAATTCAGCCTTTGTTTCTACTCTACTCAGTAAGGGTGAATGGGGC
>NW_019472174.1:0-1768 GCF_002814215.2 Seriola lalandi dorsalis
ATTAGCCAATCACAACACTTGAGGGCACATTTAAAGCGTGCATTTTTATCAGGTGTCCAACATAAGTCCTTCCAATTGAATAGTGTTTTGTCATATCACCATACTCCATTCAATTTACCATGACCAGGTAGTGCAGTGTTCTTCAAATATAGGGTAATGGAATGACAAACAAACAGCGTTCGAAATCAAATCGACCCTCAGCGCTGATGAGACTTCAAATCTCCGCCGGATCTCCTGAACTGTCGGCCTGAAGTCGCTGAGCCTCTCCAACTGCTTAAGTTTTCTTAGAGCTCAGACTTATTTATTTGTCTGCTTATTTTTAGCAGGAAATAAAGCTCAGATGATGAATGGGGCATGCAATTCTCCCCAGCACCACTAGCAGCATAATAGCTCAATATGATGGATTTATCTGGGTATTGCTATGTATCTAGGTACTGTATGTGCTCACTGACTATAGCGGGCATGTGCGCCGTACAGTATGTGTGTTTGTGATTGCAAGCGAGTGTCAGTGTGTGTTCCAACCACTGGAAAAAGGGAAACGCTATTATTTCCCCTCCTCAGGAGGCAGATATCACATTCCTTTTGTGCTTGTAAGCAAACTGGAGCCTAAACGCCTCACTCCCTCTCACTTAACTAGACAAGTCTGTCATCGCGTGGCCACAAAAGAGCTGGATCTTAAATAGCGGTTACCTTTGTGCTTTAAAAATGTGCCTGCTAAAACAGGTAGATTTAAAGTACGGCTACGTGAAGTTATAGCTTGGAGCATCTGCTCTCTTTTTCACCTCTCCCATGTCTGTGCAGCAGTTTCTCTCTGTGCTGGAGTACATATGAATTCAGCATGAAGATCATATTATCCTGTCACGGCCGTGTGAGATACTTATTGACAAAGCATTGTGATTGAAAATATAATGTTTAAATTACTGCGTATTACTGGAAGGAGGTGTGTGTGTGTGTGTGTGTGTGTGTGTGTGTGCGTGTGCGTGTGCGTGTGCGTGTGCGTGTGAGTAACTTTGCATCACATTGCCTTAACAGGTAATTTATTCCTTACCTATGAGGATTGCATCTTCTCAGATCACATTATCGCTCATCAAGTTTCCTCTGCTTTTGTATGTATGTTCTATACTGGGCTACATAACAAATTAGGCACATAAGCACGTGTGTAAAGTGTGTTGGCATGTACACAAATAGACGTGAACAAGGTGTGATAATCATGGACTTTATCCACTTGCACAGTATACATTTACCCAGAGGACCAGTGTCTCTTACCGCCTCCCACTCTATAATAACCACAGTCTGCCTCAGATAAAGCACAGCATCTGTTAAACAGCAGGGTGACTGAGCACACAACACAGACTACCATTACAAACGGACCACTGCACAGTGGGCCCTATCCTATACACCTGGGTGACCAGATAAGGCTGAGAATAAGAGTAAGGTTGGGGGTGGGGGTGGGGATTAACCCATCAACCAGTGGAAATACTAGGCAGGGTTCAGTGAATCAGGGTGGTGGTGGGGGGAATGATACCGAACAGAGGATAGATCTACAGTGTGGAGACAGAGGGGAAATTAAGAAGAAACATAAAGCGTGAAGGGTTTTTAAACTGTATATGTAGCTGATTTTTATTTTTTATTCTTCTTTTGGCCCACATTGTTCCTGACTGTGAACTCTTACACCTTTCAAGGGTCAATAAGCCTGTGCAGGCAGCGAGGGAGAGAAAAAGAGACAAAAAGATGAGAGGAGAGAGGTGGAACGCACAGTAAATCCTCT
>NW_019472175.1:0-1767 GCF_002814215.2 Seriola lalandi dorsalis
ACTATGTGTTTTTAAAGAGAGATTTCACAACAGAATGCTTGCCAACACACAGGCTTGAGTCAGAAAACTGAAAACGAAAGTGTTGCTGAGTTGATAAAAAGTACAAATGGATCCTTCTGAGGTCCTCAAGTGTGATGTGAATTTATCCAATGACTAAGACATGTTTTGTAGTCTGTTGGCCAAATGGAACAGACACGACAGCCCTGTCCTACTACCCACGCTTCTCATCTTGTGTAATAAGCCAAGAGCCCAGTGGGGTGGCCCATTAGCTGTCAACGATGCCCAAGTACACATCAAAAAACTGCAAATGTAAACAGGATTTTTAAAAACACAGAGGGTGACCCTCAGTTGATGACATCATCCTATCACTCACTTTAGTAAATATATGGGTCTTTTTAGAGAAGAAGACACTTGAACAGAACAAAGCCTTCATTAATGTTATTTGTAACACCTGTGCTTTTTCTCCTGTGAAAAGTCTAAATGTCTGCCATGAAAACAGCCTTCTGTTCTTGGTCATCTAAAACTGTTCCACACTGTCATTATCTCATCCTGCTGATGAGAATCGGTAAACTTGCTGAAGGCCTGGCACACCCACACAGTCTCTTTTATTTAGACCTCTGCACCATATGTCACCAAACTCTAAGGAAACAAACAGAAAGGTATGAGACACGTCAATAGAGTCTTTAGATGGCAGACATTTTGACTTATCGAAGCAGGGAAAGCACAGGTGTAATTAATAACATTAATTATGGCTGTAGGTGAGCTAGTTCCAGGGTTTGGTACTGTATGTGTCGGCTTACTGGATAGGCTTTGTGGGACACTTAATTAAACAATGCAGTTGTTAATGTTTGTGGCTCTTGTTATGATAAGTCAAAATGTCTATTGTGAAAAAGCTCTATCAAGCGCAGACTGTGCAGGACCACCAACTCCTGAAAACGGGTCTAATCAAGCACAATAACTGAAAACACCTGTGTGAGTGACTTAATGTTGTATAGTTTCTTAAGAACTGCAAAAACAACTGATAAACATTATACCAGATATCAGATATACCAGTGAAATCTGAAATTTTGATAGATACAGTTGATTTGTTGCAACCAAAATTGCCCTCTCTAGCTTTGACATGAGATGTTTGAAACCAAATGTTTATGTCTTCTCTATTATTTTAATAGTCGGTGGCTCCCATGTTGACTGCGTCCTCCCCTGACAGCGCTGTAATACAGAGGTCTAACCTGAGAAAGGGACAGTGTGTAGCATTAAACATGGCGACACATGTGCCTTATCTTCTCCCAGTCACAGTAGGTGCCTCTAGTCTATCCTGATTCATGATGCAACATGAATGGAGAACCCGAGGGGACATGAAGGGGCCACTCTCATTTCCTGGCTCTCAACCCTTGGTAATTACCTCTGTGTGCCCAAAGGCCTTCAGTGTGTTTTAGATAAAGAGAGAAAGAAAGAGGAATACAGGGAAGTTGTGTAGAAAAAAACAAAATACCCTTACTGTAACAGATACACAGTTCAGTTTGATAACAACCCAGAGGCACAAGCCATGATATATTAGTTATATTTACTTGGATATCCTCTTATGCATCTCTGTGCAAACCATACTGTATGTTTTATGCATCAGTTGCCAATTTCCCCAAATTAATTTGATACATAGTTTACACAAAAATACAATAAATACAATCCACATATAGTTTCAGGGTTATTTGCTGAGGTTTGAAGATAGCAGCTGTTCTTCAGCCCAACACAATGGAGCTCAGAGGTATT
>NW_019472176.1:0-1229 GCF_002814215.2 Seriola lalandi dorsalis
GATAATGGGCACATAAAAATAAGCTTGTTTTGTAGCCTATTCTATTTTTTCTCTCATCTGCGTCCTTCCTGATAGGAAAACAGATGGCTTGAGGACTGTGTACACCAGATGAAGCCAGACAAAGCAGACAGGGAAGCAGCCAAAACCTCCCTGTCTGCAACACTGGTGCTTGATGGAAACAAAGTTTTAAAGGGCATCAAGTTGTCTCTGTTTTACAAAATGCAAGACAAGTTTTGGCACGCATTTTTGCATCATAACACAGTTGCTCAAAGTGACTGTAAACAAAATTGAACAGAAAAATTAATTTTACTTAACAAAATTGACCTCTATGACCTGTCAGCTAGATTAGATGACACCCTGAAGTAATTTGTTTACATTGCTTTAAACTCTAGGTTGTACTGAATTGTTAGTACACAAATAAATGTGCTATTTTTTTTAAAGGTCAATCAATTCGATTCAATTCGTTTTATTATCATATGCATGCTATTAATTGAGTGAAATTAAGCAAATTCCAGGTCGTCACTCAAGATCTCCTCCATTAGACTGAATAAACATAAGCAGGTATGAAGAAAAACAACAGAGGCAAAGAGCAAGCAAGCAAGAAAACGTTGATTGCATCTCCATTAAGTTACAAAGAGTGTATCAGGAAGCTAGGAGCATATGAGATGAATGTTGAGGTCCAGGGTTAAACCACCACTAAAGAGGCCACATCGACAATGAATTTCTAGAAATCAAAGGTGCCTCTTCTTCACAATAAAGAAAGTCCTCTCCTCATCAGGGAGCGCTGGTTTAAACAGTCGGTATGATCATTTCGATGGGTTTATTGCTAATTTATCACTAACCTCTGACAGATATTCACAGCAGGATTTACTGGCCAGACGCGTTAAAATGCACTTACCATGATTAACACAATAAACTACCGAATGTGTTTAATCACAAGGCATTAATGATCATTGATTAGTGACTATTGGTATGGTGAAGTCCCTTCTGCAGAATAAGCTTACCTTGAGCTTTAGATAAATTTGCATAGCAACAATTTAAATTCTTTAGTCACAGGATTCTGTCTTAAATAACGGCTATTAATGAAGATAGTTGGTTAAATGATGACATGCACACGAGGGCATTAAATTAGTCAGGGCAGCAACCAGTGATTATTTTCTTGGTTAACTGATTAATCGTTTTGTCTACAAAATGTTAGAAAATAGAGACCAACAGTTGTGGCCACAAAT
>NW_019472177.1:0-1766 GCF_002814215.2 Seriola lalandi dorsalis
ATTTTGGAAACAACTGCCAGTCAGTTTATTTCGTTGTCGCTTGTGCTAAAATGTGTTAGTTATAGCTTGGTGTACTGTATAGACAGTATAACATACTTGTCTCTCCTACAATACATTTCTTTAGGAGTCAGGTACAGGCAATAGGGATTCGAAGAAAACCCGTACTGATGAATCCAAAGCTGTGCCATTGTCAAAGGTGGATTCAGAGCAACGGGATGAGATGGTGCAACTGTACAAGCTTCAAATGCCAGAGGACCTGTACCACTTCTGGGATTTCTGCAAGGAGCTTTGTCCTGACAACCCCCGTGGTACGCTGTTCTACACTAACACCATATCTTTTTACAATAACACTGATAGGGCAGAAGGTGCATCTGACATTTAATCAATTCTTCTGTATGTAGACATAGAGGAAACAGGATGGAGCCACTGGGATTAGTGATGCTTAGCCAATGGAAAGTCTGGATGGATGGGCTGGATGCACAAATACACAGTACCAGCCCAACATCTGAGATAACTCTTTACACAAGTCTGTCTGTTTGATGTTGCCTTTATATTTGCCAGTTTAGCATGAAGAAGCAGTTTCATGCTCATCATCACCACCAAACATTTGAGATGCAAGGACAATAAAATTATGGAAGCTTTCCAGTTTAATTATCATTATAGTTATTTGTTAATTATCTTTCCAAAGTTGTGATGTTCTGCGTTGTTCAGGAAGATGACGGCCCTGAACGTGGTCAACATAAGCAGACTGTCTCCTTGTTTTCTTAGACCATTTGCTTGAGCTTTCTTAGGTTTTGCATCCGTTTGTCAGTATGTCTGCATGTCGTATCAATGTATTCTTTTTATGAATGTTAATCTCTATAGGTGCACTGACAGACGCACTGGGTTTGCAGCTGGTTGGTCCCTTTGACATTCTGGCTGGAGCTCACAAAAAGTCAAAGAATCCTCAGCCTAATTTCCATCTTCACTGGAGGTATATTTATGACCCACCAGAGTTTCAGACCATACTTCAGGGGAGTGAGAACAGCCAGCATCACATTGGCTATTACAGGTATAGCACACAATGAAGTATTCGATCTGTGCTGAGTCAGTATAAGTGCTATTATTCCAATGTTACAGCTTGCACCAGACTTAGCCTACTAACAGGTACTGTACCAGCTACAGTGAGAGAACACAGTCTGGCTAGTGAGGGGATGTTTATATGGAAACATGAGTTGTTCTGATTTATTTTTACTGGATTTGATTTTTCCCTAAAAATCCACCAGAGATACTCCAGACTCCTTCCCTTCGTTTGTCGGGGAAAATGAAGCCAAGAAGGGCTGCACTATAACACAGATGGGGGACAACTTGTTTGCTGCTGTCCTGTGAGTACTAACTACCACATATTCACCACATAGGATAATATGATATATGATCATCTGCCTTATTGCGTGTGTGCATCTTCACATGTGTGGGAGCAGAGGAGCATATTGAATTAGATGTTTTTTCCTCATTATCTTCCCCCTTCCATGTGTGTCTTCTTACCTACTGTTGATCTCTTTGTTCCCTCCTCGGTCAGCCTGTGTCTGTTGAGGAAGAGGAAAGAGAGGGGCAGCAAGAAAGCAGGGGGAGAAGCTTCAGAAAGCTTGGAGGCAAAACTGAGAGAGAGGGCTGAGACTCTGGGTTTGTGTCTAGAGCAGAAGACCAAAGGCATGAAGCAGAGGGACAAGAAGGTAGCTTACACAATGGAGAAAACTATTTTATTTACCCACATTATATTGATTTTA
>NW_019472178.1:0-1226 GCF_002814215.2 Seriola lalandi dorsalis
CACATTTTAGACATTTTAAAGATGAAAATTGTGTCTACTTTTTATTTACTTAGAAAAACGTTTTACTCCACTACATTTATTTGAGTTAGTTATAGTTACTAGTTACTTTGAAAATCAAGATTTATTATATAATACATGATGCCTATTAAATATAAAACATAGTAATAACTCACTGATGGGGCCGTTCCGCTGCTTAATAGCTGCTTTTACTTTTGATAATTTCCTGTAAGTATATTCAGCTGCTGATACTTACACAAACGTGTAACTTGTAATGAGTATTTATTTTACAGCGCTACGTTTAGCAGTATCTGCAATGCCCCAGCGTCTCTAATACAGAATAAAAACACAGCGGAGTCCCCGTCACCTTTAATGCAGCTGAACTAACAATAATATTTTTATACTTTATTAAACTTCTAAGGGAGACTTCCTTTTTAATCCTCCTGCCTTCCAGAAAGGTCAGACTGCACGGTCAATGCCGACTCGCTGTGTCTGAGTGAAGTGCACTTCTGTTTGCCAACACTGCTGCTGTGGTGAAAAGTGTTTTTAAGTATTGTGATGGGACATATTTTCAAGCCCTTTGAATTTCTCCAGGAAAATGTTCATTTTATGAAACATTTTTCGAGCGAGTCGCGATGTAAGGCTTTTCGGTCTCCTGCTGTGCACTCATGAAAACATATGTTCTCACCGGGGCTGTAGTTGCGGAGGAAGAATTCACATTCTTTACAGTAATAAAAATAGCACTAAAGGTTAAAGTCCTGCAGTACAATCAACAAAATCAAAGTACTCAATACAGAAAACTGATCGACTGATTGAGTTGTAGCTTGTTTCGTAACACTTTCATTTTATAGCTTCCCGTAATTCCCTACAGAGTAAATGTGATGTAACTGTAGTTTTATGTTCCTGCTGGGAAGAACTATGTAATTTGGTTCTAATTATAAGAAACAATTCAGTTGGTACAATCCTAATGAATTAATTCCAATGAATTTTTAATGTTACCTAGACAGTCTTATAATAAGTCATTAAGATTTTAGCCGTTCCTTCATTGAAACTTCTTTGCAAATCAGTGACCCAGCACAAACAAATTACACACAGAAAACAGTAACAGATGTGGAGACAGGTAATTTGTACCAAATTAAACAGATATATCCTCAAAAACATCTTAATATTACAAGGAAGAAACTGAATCTACTTCTCAGGGTTTTTTTTTTTTTTTTTTTTCAAATATT
>NW_019472179.1:0-1224 GCF_002814215.2 Seriola lalandi dorsalis
TAGATTTTTACAGGCGGCCAATAATAAATAATATAATTGAAATCTGCTGCACCACTTAAAATGCAACAGCAGTTTAAACGTAATCATTCTTATCTTAATTAATGGTTATTAAATAATTTACTAGTGTGTTATACATCAGTCTCCAGCTTTTATTAAGGATGTATTTGGGTTGCCAGGTTGTGAGCAATCCAATGGGAGTTTTTAAAACATCTGGGTTGCCATGATACAAATCAGTGATTACTGGTTTATAAAGTCTAAATGCACTGTTTTAGATAAGTACTTCTGATACTTAAAACTGGACTAATTAATATATTGATTGATTGATTGATTTTTATTTTTATTAACTAGTCTCTAGAGATGAAACCCTGGAGTCACACTGGGCAGTTGATTGGGGAATAGACAGAAGACAGTGTGTGTTTACCTGTCAGTGACCTTCGCACTCCTCCTCTTCTTCCCTAGCAACTGCTAAGGGAGATGCAGCAGATGGCGAGCCGGCCTTTCGCCACCATCAACGTCGCCTTGGAGACGGACGAAGAGCCGCCTGACCTGATAGGAGGAAACGTCAAGGTGAGCGCAACCTTTTTCTCTGAGCAGTCGCCACTGCGCCACAGACATCCACCTTTTGTCAGGGGCTGAGAGGGACACAAGCAGGGAGGCCTCATCTTTCATCGACACTGTCACTCATCCTCGCTCAAGTGGGAGCTCAGCCTTGTGCCCGTCGACGGCGGCCTGTGATCGCAGCCTCCAAAGCGAGAGATATTCCTCACACCATCTGTTTCACATCATTTTCTGAGTCTGAACTCTTTAAGGTGGTTCCGTTGGTTTTCAGCGAGCCAAGGAGTCTAAAATGAGCTCACTTAGAGAGAAGAGTTTGAAGTGTAGCGCAGGTCTAGTACACCTAATGAGGGTCAACGCAGTGTACATTTGGCGAGACCATGCGAAAGCTGAACGATGATGAAAGTGGGCTGCTGATGAGTAACACAGCACATTATACCAGTTACAGCCAGTTATTATGGGTAGGCAGTGAATTCTAATGGGAATGAATTCAGTTAACCCTGGAGTTAAACACATGCAGATGAGCGTAAGGTAATGTCGATTAAGACTGTGCTCAGAAATAAGCAAAGAGTTTTGTTCTAACATTGAGATATTCTTCAATTGGAAAAAATAAATAAACGCCTACTTGCAGGAAATGTTTGTTGGCATGAAAATAAAGAACATTAGGGG
>NW_019472180.1:0-1222 GCF_002814215.2 Seriola lalandi dorsalis
AAAGCAGGCGCTTTATATATTTTCAGAGACAGTATCCTTGTGGCTTATATCATTATACAGTGGATGTACAACACTCTGTTATGATGACATCACCTCATTTGAAGCCATTTAGTTTCTCTGCTGTAGCTGCCTGCAGAAGATCGAGCTGCTTTAAAGGATAGAGTTTCCCCAAATTCCTTTCACATATTTTGACCAGGGCAGAGAACCAAAATAGAAGTGCAGCAACATAATGATATAGCAGAACCTTTACACCAGTCAAGTGGCATTTTGGCCTCACTCGTGTCCATTTGATATTTTTGAAGACTTGCTGTGAACATGACCACTCCAGGCGCAATAAGGGCTAGTCAGTAATGATCACTTCATGATGTTATCAAGGCTTACTCAGATTACCAACGCATGAATGATGAAGGATTATCTGCTCAACATACATTAGACAACGATGTATATAGGCCTTCGAAGCCAGATAAATACATTTATAGAGAAGATTTAAAAGTGCTGTCTAAGGCTCCCCAGGTTCCTTGGGTTGCAGATTTGTTACAGTCAATGCAAAAAAACATATATAAAGGTTATAAATAAGAGGTTCGGTTACATTTATCCCTCTGTTTTGTGTATCCCCCTTTCTACCAGGCCAAACACCTCTTTCAGCACCTCCTCATTCCAACCTCAACCACCAGAAGAACAATCTTAAATCCTCTGCAGCGGCATTTATCAGCAAACGCATAAATCCTCCCAAAAGAACCTGATGGGAGACGCTTTACTTTGCATGGGGACGTCATCAAGTCCCACTGGTTGTTTCTGTCCAGGCGTCGCATCTAAAAGCCATTCATCTGATGGATGAACGGCTTCTGTGCCTCAATCGCTCTCTTTCTCCACTCTATGAGAGGGCTTCCATACCACAATCTGTGCGGGTTTCATAGAGGAAGTTAAGTTCAGGCACTGGTCACATACTTAATTATACAGTGCCTGCCTTTGTGTCTGAATCCAAAATGGGAGTTATTGTTGAAATTGCCAAGATTCAGTAGATATTTTTCACTAAATGAAATGTACGAGATGAAATTGTGAAAATATGAGACAGTATCCGGTTCGGTTAAATTCTCAGCTGCATCCCTATAAGACAAAATTCTCCACGGACAAGTCAACTAAACATAGTCACCACATTTGGGGGCTACTGCATTGAACTTTAATTCCTGACAAGGACGTCAACATAACTGTCTCCAAACTT
>NW_019472181.1:0-1766 GCF_002814215.2 Seriola lalandi dorsalis
ATGTAATTAGACCCGAAGTGACGGTGTTCTTTCTTTCTCTATCCTTTGACTTTCTTTTTCATCATCTGTTGCCTCACACCTCCCTCAATTTACGTTGTTTCATGTCACTTCTTCTGTTTTTTTTTTTACTTTACTATTGACTCTCCTCCCATCTTTTTTTGCCATAACCTTCATCCCTTGTCTTTCTCTTATCTCATTGTCTTCTTTACACCTCCATATTTACTTCTCCTTGTTGTCCCTTTCTCTTCCTCTTTTCCTGCCCTCTTCTTCCCTCTCCAGTGGGAGGAGATAAGTGGTGTAGATGAGAAGTACAAGCCTATCCGGACGTACCAGGTGTGCAACGTGATGGAGCCCACGCAGCAGAACAACTGGCTGCAGACCGGCTGGGTGGCGCGCCGAGGCGGCCAGCGCATTTTCGTGGAGCTCCAGTTCACGCTGCGCGACTGCAACAGCATCCCTGGCGTTGCAGGTACCTGCAAAGAGACCTTCAACCTCCTCTACGTTGAGTCGGACAGGGACCTCGGGGGTGTGACCCGAGAGGACCGCTACACCAAAATCGACACCATTGCTGCTGATGAGAGCTTCACTCAGGGCGACCTCGGTGAGAGGAAGATGAAGCTGAACACGGAGGTGCGTGAGATCGGCCACCTCAACCGCAAGGGCTTCCACCTGGCGTTCCAGGACGTCGGCGCCTGCGTGGCCCTGGTGGCCGTGCGGGTGTACTACAAACGCTGCCTCGCCACCGTCCAGAACCTGGCAGTGTTCCCCGACACGGTGGCTGAGGCGGCCTTCGCCACGCTGGTAGAGGTGCGCGGCACCTGCGTCAACAACTCTGAAGTTGACACAGACAGCCCTCCCAGGATGCATTGCAGTGCTGAAGGGGAATGGCTGGTGCCCATTGGGAAGTGCAGCTGCAGCGCCGGCTACGAGGAGGGACACAGCAGCTGTGAAGGTAGGAAATTAAAAAACAGACGGTGGGATCTGTGGGTAGATGTTGTCCCTTTTATTCCCTCTGGGACTCCAAGGAAATAAAAGGAACAAGAAAGGGAGTTTGGAAAAAAGAGGAGAACGGAGGAACCAAATAAAAGAACAAGGAACAGAAGTGTTTCCAAAGCAGATGTTACGGTAGGAAGTTAATTTCACTACTTCAAGTACTGTTGAACAGTTTCCCTAGTTTGAGAGAGTGCTACAAAGAGAGAGAGAGAGAGAGAGAGAGAGAGAGAGAGAGAGACCACTGCAAAAATCGATCTTTTCAATTCAATTTTGTACATTTTGAGTCCTGAAAGGTGAATTTTCTTACAAAAATCTGTTTCCAGTATAATTCATCTTGGTTTATGAATTCAGTAGAAATGAGTGACAGTCTCTTGAAAGAAGACAAACTAGGACAAATGATTTCACCGCCAACACAATTTCTTTTTAACAAGTTGATTTGCATTGGGAACTTGAAATGATCTCAGCCACCTGACTGGACGAGACCCCCTTTGTTTTAAGAAAACAAGACTTTTTAGAACCTAATTTTTTAGATGAAAACAATTTAATAAGATGAAGATTTTTGCTGTGAAACCAAAGAGAGGGAGACAGATGAAGGAAAATATGGATAAACAGAATATGGAGAGAGGAGCTAGAAATGAGAAGTGAGGCTAGAGATTTACACTAGAGAGCAGAGAAGAGCAGATTAAAGAACACAAAGAAGATGATCCATATGAAAAGAGACACTGGAGATGTGTAGATACCGACAGATACTGTCAAAATGTAGGAGAATTGTG
>NW_019472182.1:0-1217 GCF_002814215.2 Seriola lalandi dorsalis
AGTATAGTGAATATTTTACTGAGGTGAAATTGAACTCTACAGGCACGAGGAAGTACTGAGTTCAAATTAATGTCTCAAACTGGGTATATTCAGATTTAGAGCAGGAGGAAATGCTAATTTCGTTGGACTGCAGTGGTGACATCCAACATCAGTCAGACACTGAAAAGTTGTATGAGGGGTGAGCCTTATGTGTGAATGCTGGCTCTGCAATAACAGTGGAATAATAATGAGATGATGCTTGTTTTTAATGGTCCTATAAATTAGAGTGTGTTGTCGTGGTGCTGCTGCCCCCCTCTCAGGCCCTGCAGCCCACGGCTGGACCAGCCAAAGAGCAGCTGCCCCTAATGACGCTTTATTTAATTTCCACCCATGTGCTTAAATTTTAATATCCCCAGCAGCCCGCCAATGCTGTGGCGTGAAAACTGACTGGATTTGCAGGACATCAGATCATTTCTATCCTGCACGTCTCTGTGCTCTAAATCTTTAATATCTAGGCAATTAAAATTAATGACCATTCAGGCGAGGCCCACTGTTGGCAGGGTTTCCTTGACATCAATTGTTTGATGGGTTTACCTAGAGGTTAAACTAACAAGCAAGGTTTAATTGGAAGCAATGAAAGCCCTGGCCATCATCCTTTTTACTTAACCTGCTTATAGTGGATTGTAGAGCCAAAGACGATACAATATTCTCGCTGTTTAAGACAGCTCACAGAGCGCCCACAAACCCCTGAAAATCATAGCAAATCTTTTCTAAAGCTCATCTGTCTTTAATTTAGCAACATGTTCATGCAAACAGTGTATTAAACAGAACTGCATTTATTAGAATGTCAGCTGTAGTGTTTGCACATGAAAACATATTCATTCGTTCATTGTCAAAGCGGCTGATACAGACTATTTTACTTTCTACCACATATGTCAGTGATCCGTGTTCATTCTAAAGTGTTCTAGTAAAACCAGACAGATTATTTCGAGAAATGGTAACAGTGAAACATAAACATGTTATTTACTTTATTCCGCTCTCGTCCTTTATGACGAAGTGTGTTATGACTGTATTCTACCACTATATGGTGTTACAAGCCTGGACAGTCTCAGCAGTGTTGGCATCAAATCCTCCAGACGTTACACCACCCTTCTCTGTTCTACAGACACACACACGCTCACACACACACACACACACACACACACACACACACACACACACACACACACACACACACA
>NW_019472183.1:0-1216 GCF_002814215.2 Seriola lalandi dorsalis
TCACAAAGATTCTGTTGATGTGTTATTAACCTATACATCTCTTACTCCTCAAGTGACATCTGCAGATCATGATATACTGTTGAATAACAAAGTTAACATGTTATATTTTCAATTGTGTTGGATTATCCAGTACATCTGGAGGAAAAGATGAAAAGAAGACAATCTTGTATGAATACTTGTTTGTGCAATGCCTCCATCTGAGCCAAATAATGGCAGAAGAATTGCAATGCGGAAAATGGAGCTAGCGACAGGACAGACAGGAACATGAAGTCATAAGCACAAATACTATCAGAACAGAACAGACTGGTCTATTTAAATGGCCTTGTCCAGTTGCCACAGATGCATTCTAAATCTGACATGTATATCTTTGCAGCTGTATTTTATTACATTTTTTTCTAAACGCGTGATGTGAGTATAGGAACAAAGCAAAAACTTTGCTCTAACTTCTAATATAATGGCAGGGATCCCATTTCACTCTTAGAAATATTATTGATCTACCTTAGCTCTGGCAAACTGCAAACATTCCTGACACTGAGGACATTTAAAAAGTCCATATCAAAGTCTCTCACAGTGGTAAATTCTAAGAGGGTGACACACTGAGCTGTAGTATCCAGTTTCTTGTTTTGGGCACCGTGGTGTCAGTGTACGCCCAGTTAATGACCATGACAGCATGATGGCTTGTCTTTTCAGTTAAATCCGTTATTTCATACATTGTTTGACATATCAGCTGCCTGAGATGCCTGGAGGTTAGAGGGTGAAAGACCAATGTCAGTAGCTGATGTGTCTGTCAAGTGACTTAAAAGTTGCATGAGGTGGGTTCACACATTGTTGTTTTAAATGACAAAACATCTAATGTGCTGGTCTTGCATTGTATATGTATCAGGAATCTAGATAGTTTCCAGAAATTATGTAACATTCCTGTAAATAAATAAAATCCTAATTACTTTATCGCCTCACTTTGTTTTATAGTAAACAAGACATGTTTTGACATATGTTATAATATAGAGGAGGAGGATACTGCCCATATCACCTCATATCAACATATATATGTCGTCAACATCCAGCCTCAAACAACTGCCACAGACTTTACCCAATGCTAAAGGCTCATGGGGAGGTCTTTACCACAAATATCTTGGACTGTTTTGACTAATTACAACCATATTAGAGTGAATACAATCAATATATCAAGCAGCAAACCACACATAGTAACTGTGGC
>NW_019472184.1:0-1765 GCF_002814215.2 Seriola lalandi dorsalis
TGTGGTATTCAAAGATCATCAGACATGTTCAAAAATAAATGTAACACAGAACAATATGGTGAACACAACCACCACAAAATCTTTATGTTGTAGTTTCTGAAATCCTTTTATTGGAGGCCACATGTCCTCTGGAAGAAATCAAAGCTTTAATTCAAAGTACAGTGCTATAGGGAAGAAAAGTGTTTATTTGCAAAAGTTTTTGGGCTTCTTTTAATAGAGAGTGTGGGCTAGGCTTTTCAGTACCTGTTCTCCTGAGGGTACCCACCAAAATGAGCTCAACCCTCCTCAGACTTCACCTCCAGACACGAGGGGTAAGAGCTACATTCGGCTCCAATGGATAAGCCTGCCTGTAATTGAATTGGCCTCAACACCGTACTGGAGGACTAGGTTGTGATGTGTTTATTTATTTTCAGGCATAACCCAGACAATTTACAATGCACTGCATTTCTTTTTTCAAGCAAGAAAATGCTGCCAGTGCTTTTGAGGAATGAGCAGATTGTCAGGATCATCAAGGCAGCAAATAATGGTAATTTTTTATTATTCGGGATGTGTCCAGACACTGTTCTTCATTTAATGCCCTGAGTCGTAAAGTTACTCAATAATTTGAATTGCCTTTTGAAGTTTGTTTTAATGGTTACCCTTGGTATTTCCTATAAGACTGAACATAGCTATTCTCGTCTTTGATATGATTCTTTTTTTAAGAATTACATTTTTGCTTAATATAGTGTAAAAATGGTCAAATATCCTCGACGCTGCAAGTGTTCGTGTCAGTTTTGAGATATTCTGGATGACCGACCATCATCATTGCTTGACGTTGTTGATGTCAGACCCTGTGTAATCTGACATAAATGTGTGATGTCCCGCGTTATAGTACGTTCATGTAAACTGAATATAGCTCTCACACGAGTCTTGACAACCAGTAACCATTACAGTAGTAGTAGTAGTAGTAGACCTAAACATACAATATTCTTTATCCCCTCTATCACAGAGAACAAAGAAGCTTAAGTGTCAGAGAAAACTGATTGATTGAAAATGGTGCTTTTGTGTGTAATTACAACATTCCACTATGGTTAAGCTTGAGCCAAATCCATTATTTTTGATTTACTTTTTCATTTTCTTTGACTTTTCCTCCCACAGTCCAAAGACATTTAAGTCAGTTGAATTGCAGGTAGGTGTGAGTGTGAATTTAGCCGGAGGTTAATGTGTTTGTCCACATATGAACCCTGTGATAGAGTAGCAACCAGGTGAGCCGCCATTCCTTTCACTCAGTGCATGCTGGGATTGACGACAGCCCCCCGATGCGACCCTGAAGGAACGATTAAGTGCAGAAAATTGGTGAATGGTTGGAATCTGAGGGATTATCGCCTCTAACAAAACACAAACAATCTGACATAAACAACAAGGGTTTCTCCCCTCTTCACAATGTTTCCTCAACACAATGCTTTCTAAATTCTTGTAAATCACACTCACTCTGACTAGTCCATTACATCAAGAAAACACACAACAATAGGGAAATCATTTAAATTTTACTTTCATGAAAAGATGTGTTGGCCTGTATATTTATTAAATTCAGTTTCCAAAGCTTCCGACGTTGCATTTGTGTACGCGGCAACACTAAGCAGATTTGGAGAGAATGACAAAGAAAGAGCAACATAAATATGCTGTACTGCCTGAGCCCTAACTCCCCCTGTAATTTCACTTATTGAGTCCTCTGTAGTGTTGTTAGGTACGCAATGAAACAGCTTTGTCTTTCTGACCAAAGGTA
>NW_019472185.1:0-1765 GCF_002814215.2 Seriola lalandi dorsalis
GCAATAAGTTGGCTAGGCTAGCTGGCTAGTGTTATGTGCTAGCTAACCAGGTTACTAACTTATTAGCCCCCAGCTGAGGTGGCTTTTTTCCTCATGTTTATTGAGTTTTCTTACATGAACATGAATTTAACTAAACATAGGTTGATAATAAGGAAAGTGCAACTATAGTGGAAGCTAACATGTTACAAATGTTCACTAGCAAGGGACTGGCTACCTACCCTGCGTTTGCTAACATTAAATGATTAACTCATCTCTTATAAGATAATAATATTGTGAACATATTTACAATTTGCAATGACATTGTGAACATGTTTATTCTTTAGTGTCATAATATATGTCATCCATTAGTAACAGTAATTAAACTGTTAAAAGACACTGCAAACCCACACAGGTGTTTTCAGTTATTCTGGCTAATTAGACGTCTAAGAGAGTCAGAGTCAGGTCTAATCAGTCACAATATGTGAGAACACCTGTGCTGGTGCACTATGGGGCCTTAACTGTTTAATATCCTGATGCGGCCCGGTGATGTCTCTAAATGTTTGTTTGTCTTGGTACCTTCTGCCTGGTGTGGTCTGGCAGGCTGGCGCAGGGTCCAAACACTTGCCCGTGGTCCTTGACGGTGAGACGTTCCAACTTAGCTCTGAGAGCCTGCTCCTCCTCCGACACCATACGGTAAGTTCCAGTCTGAAGAGACAGGAGACAGCTTTAATGCAACAAACAATGTCCCATAAACTGCAGACTCAAACATACAGCACGTCTTTGTGTGTTTTTCTTAGACATCCAATTTAGTTTTGGTACACTTTTTATATTGGTTGCCTATTTCATAGTGCAAATTTTGACTTTCTTTTAAAATCTGTCAAAAGCAGGAAAGGCACTGGTGTAACTAATAACATTAACTTCACTAGGTAACATAAAATACAAAATTCTTCAATGCATGTGTCAATTCCATGTCTGAGTTTTGGCACCAATAGTAAAATGATATTTTATTTTGAGAGATGTAACACATCATGGTGCAAAAATCAGGTCAAATCTAATTTATATGCCCCAGTATCACAACCTACCTCAAGGGCCTTAATCTGTGCAGCATACAACACCTCTGTACCTCTGTCCTTAGACCCTCAAATTGGTTAAGGAAAAACTCTCCTAAAAATACCCTTTAAACCCTCTTTCATTTAACATAAGAACTTATCATATGATACAGGTGTCTAAAGCCAAGCAGTCATACAAGAATTTTTAGTCAATAAAATACAGTCTAAAATAGGAAAACATGTTATTAGTAAATATTTGACTGAATAACAAGAGAACAAGTCTACACACCAGTTTTCAGTACTTTGAACTATAAACACATTTCAGTCATCACCAAAAAACTCTTAATCACCACAACCAAGTGTGTCCTGGTGGTTAAAACTCAGATTACTGCTGTTTTTTGTACTGACAGGGAAATGAAGTTAAAGCTAAGCAGCAAGGAATGACATAGTGCAGAAATCTGTCATTGCACTTTTTACAGTAGCCATTTCATCATAGCAGGAAAAGCACAGGTGTAATTAATATCATTAATAATAGATGTTCAGCTGTGCCAGCTCAAGGGATTTTATACGTGACAGAGCTGACTGACAATGGCCTGGTAGAGCATAAAAATAAAAGCAGATCCATCATTAATGTTATTAGTTACACCTGTGTTTTTCCTGCTGAGACAGAGCAAAATATGTGTTGCAAAAAAGACAAATTAAAGATGTTACAGCAGGTGTATTGACAGCTTCCCACC
>NW_019472186.1:0-1765 GCF_002814215.2 Seriola lalandi dorsalis
GTGTGTGTGTGTGTGTGTGTGTGTGTGTGTGTCCTACAGAGCTGTCAACAGTCCACATAGAGTTCATTTGCCAAATTAAGGGGAATGGGATGTTAACATAGGCTGCCGGAGAATCTGTGCCAAGTTTAGTACAATTTTGGCCCGACCGTGCCAATGTTGTGGTCCGTGTTAAGTTAACCCACTTCTCCACATTTCTCAATCGTCGCGAGGACAGGACAGTATTACAAAAAAAATTGGTATCACAAAGACCGTTATCACAACATTTGAAAGCAATAATAATCCATGTTCACGTACCATTGCACTGTACTGCATGGATTAATAGGGAATCCTGGAGCCTGGTTGAAACACACAAGCCGGTAGCTTCACATTTCTCACGTTCAACTTTGTGCTTTGGAGGGTTTTCTCTTGCAGTGCTCGCAAAAAAAGAGAAAAAGTCAACACCGGAAGACAATTCTTGGCAGATAGCGGTGAAAAGAAGTTAGGAGCACCTCGCGTTTTTTTCTCTTTTTTTCTTGTCTTCCTTCCTCTTCGAGTCTTACTTTTTTGGATCGTTTTTTGGGGTTGTTCAGTGAAGTTGAACGTGATCCAGAAGAGGCTGAGTTTTCGGCACTGGGTTGGTCTCCGCCTTCACTTTCACTGTCTGACTGACTGCCGCCCCCCGGCTCTCAGCAATGACTGTCAAGTTGAACAAACTTCAAATAACATCACTTCCGGTATGACTTTTCTAGATAAAAGTCTGTCAATGCTTGTGCAGCCTGTCAGCCAATATTAGTATGAACTGTTCACAGAAAGTAGCTTGGTGAACATTATGTGTAATAAATAGAAGAAAAAGATACAGTTTTTCTTAAATACTTATGTCACTGTCGAATGAAAACCCGACGTAAAAATATAAGCATTTCATGAAAAAGAACCTTTAGCCTTTAGCATTTTTATTTGATTGCCTAACTGAATGTGGTTTTAGACCGTTTTTAAAAAACGTGAGAATTGTCTAAACCCACAAAAAAGCAGTTAATCCTTTGGTTCAACTTCAAGCCTAAAAACCACCAAATATGGAGATAGCTAGCCTACATGGTTTCCATTGTTCAGCGTTTAGCTAGCTTAAAGTTTTTGTTTTGTAACGTCATATCTTAGTGTGGCTACTATCAACTACGTCATTAAGGGTTTACAGCTGTTATAACTTGAATAACGTCTACTGATACCAAAAATACTAATTTTAACCTCAACACATTAACTCTTATTTTGAATTTTCCCAACCACTTATCATGGGTATCATCTAGCTGTTTCTCTGTAGCTTGACACAGCTACATTTTGTAATAGTGTTTGCATTCTTGCCTCTCATTGGCCAGCAGCAGTGGCCCCGGGAGTCTGTACCCTGGGCCCCTCATTTCCGCTCCTCTTACGTGCTGTTTGGGGTTTGACAGAGCTGGACAGTCAATGCTGAATAGCGATGCAGCCACTGACTGATGGTGGAAATCACTACTCTGCAGTAATTATGGCTCTATAATATACAGTAAGGGAAATCAGATTATTATTATTATTATTATTATTATTATTATTATTATTATTATTACTAGCAGTGGCAGTACAAAGCGGAGAAGTGGCAGTAATAAGCTGCTACCAGTATCTGATATTCTCCACACATATATTCTATTCTATGTACACCTGATCGCTACATTATCCCTATATTATGCTGCTAATTTCATTTACTTTTAGGTTCTCAGAGTATCATGTAACTGTCATTTCCTCAATCTGTCAAATATTAAAA
>NW_019472187.1:0-1765 GCF_002814215.2 Seriola lalandi dorsalis
CACACAAGCAGCAAAACACCACACATGAGCAGACTCAGAGTTTGTGCCGTGAGCTCTCCTCCACTACCAAGAACAGAAAAATTTACTAAAATGGAAGTAGGTTGTTTAACGTGTATATGTCATGGAAATTTTTGTTCTCACTCAGTGTTTAGATGCTGTAGTACAGCTGTGATGCAGTGAGCTCTGCCATACAGAGGATGGGAAGCAGCTGCTTGTAAGAGAGACGACTCTGCCCTCGACACCTCTGACTGCAGACAGCACAGCAAAAACTGAACCACTGTGGACAGAAAGACAATAAAATACAGATGTTACACATCTGATGGTTAGCACATACATACTTTTATTGGGCCTACACATCTCGATCTTACCAGCCAGAGTGTTGAGCTCCAAGATGTGTGTCTGAGACACCTGGGGCAGTGAGGAGGGAGGCTGGAAGTCGAGGCCCTGCTGCTGGGCACAGTGCAGCAGTGCCTGGCTCAGGTCCGGCTGGTGCAAAAGCAGGTTGAGGAGGTGGGCTGCTGTTACGCTGTCAAAAGGTTTAGTGCTGGTGCTGAGGTCAAGAGCAGCCTGAAGGACGCAACGCATCCTCTCCGGCACCTAACATCACAAAGACCAAGGAGATATCAACAAAATACTAGTACAGTCTTAAGATTCAACATTTAACATTTTTTTAATAAACAGCTCGTGTTTGGAATATTAACCTGTAGCCCTGCAGCTGATGGAGGGAGTTGTGGTAGCAGCGATGAGGCCAGCTGTTTGACTTCCAGGAAGTTGCTGGCAACAGCGTAAAGGACGTTCTGAGCATGCTCAGAGGTCACAACCTCACCGAGGGCAAACGCGTCAGACTCTGAGGACAACCAAGAGGTAGAGGTGAAGAAACACAGGAGGTGACAGTGAGTGACAAGAGGTAGAGCATACGCTGAGACAGCTGGATCATAAGGCTGGCATCACAGCAAAGAGACTGACCAGTAATGGACAAGCTGCTGGTTCAGGCAGCAATAAGAAAGATGGATTCCAGAGCTGTGAGTTGGCCAATGAAATGTGCCAAGTGTTATCACTAAGGTGCCCTTGAGTAAAGCACTGAACTCAAAACTGCTCAGAATGTGTTGGCTGAGCATGAACTGTACATACTGTAAGACTAGGAAGACAATGTTCAATTGTCTGGTGTTTTACTGTCTGAAGAAAATAGTCTAAAAGTGTGTATGTATGTATGATGACAGTCCAGAACATATTTCTTGGTTTTTTTGCATTTTAATTATTTGCTGGAAAAATTTTCCTTGTCTCCAGTTTAAGAAAGTTAGAAAGGCTGAAATTACACAGTCATTGATTTTCTAGTGATATTATTAAATATCTCTACATTTGCAATACAATATGTTTCCTATGAAACTATACTGTTAGTAACAGTGGGACCATATTCACTCAGCTGTGATACTTTTTTAAGTTTGTGAGTCATTTAAAACTGTAATTGCTGAGCGTGAAGTGTACCAGTGCTGAAAGTGAAGAGCTGGCCCAGCAGGCAGAGGACGTGGAGGGACATGAGGCATTTGGAAAAGGAAGCGCCAGGAAGCAAAACCTCCAGCAGCCTCACACACAGCCAGCGCAGGAACTCCTACATCACACAAAAAATAAACCTTGATTTATTTAGACAAAAAAATGCATTAAAAAAATATCACCATGGGAAAAGCTGGGTGCTGGTTATCCTTAATGGAAACCCTGCATTAAAGGTCCGATATTGTATAAAAGGTAGATTTCCATGTGTTCTTTG
>NW_019472188.1:0-1765 GCF_002814215.2 Seriola lalandi dorsalis
CAGAGTTGAATAGGGCAAAGAAATGCATCATTTTATTAATAATAATAATAATAATAATAATAATAATAATAATCTTTATTTCTAGGTCACTTTTTGAAACCCAGGTTGATTTGCAAAGGGAAACAACCAACAACAATAAAAGCAAAAATATAACTTAAAGCAACAATTCAACATTTTGGATAAGAATTGTTGTGTGTGTTGTGTTTACACTTTAGTCTTTGTATGGATTAAAGAAGTGAGATTATCAGTAAACTCTAAAAATCCGTCGTCAAGTTCATCATGTGTGTTAAGTCATTCTATAAATCACATCCAATCAGTGATGTCTGAGAGACTGTGATGGATAGGCTTAAAGACTGGGCCTGATCCATGGTGACTCCAGATTTCATTGTGGGGACAACTAGAACACGCTTCACAGATTTTTTTGATGACCAAAATGTAAAAAAATTTAAATAATGAAAAAAATTATGAATTATTGAAATAATTAGTAAACAACAAGTCCCCATGTCCTCACACTTCCTTTTATCATCATCCATTATGTAAGACCATGTCTCAAGAAAACAGATATTTGTGTGAATGAATTAATGTGTGAATGACTAACACTGTTATAGTCATTGTTTTCACATAAATTATTACTTCTTCACTTGCCATTTTAGTTTAAGGATGTGACTCAGATGGTGATAAGAAATGACTGTCATGAATCTGGGCCTCCTCAATAATTTTAAATTATATATTTTATTATCCACATTGTATTTGGGGCACCTGTTACAGCACAGAAGGTTTGCAGAATAATTTTCCACACTAAGTAGCAATCAGCATTTTTGTCTTTGTCTTAAATAATCACCGCTGCTTGATCATCATGATACTTCTGGTAAAAGAAGTTTGTGCTGAAAAATTAGACCTCAGGATCTTCCTTCAAAACTCTAGGATATCTAAGAAAATAAACAATGTTGGCCTGTGCTTAACCATCAGTGAGGCCACTGCAGAGTGATGTGTAAAAAGAGGGAATTCTCACAAAAAATGTAAATTATGAATACACCACCACTTCACATGAACCAATGAAAACCAAATCAAAACTGTTCTGTGACAATCAAATTTACCTATTCACATCAAGCTAAGCTAAGCTCAAACCACACAGTAAAGCAAACGTGCCACGTGACTCCCACCCCGTCCTCCCTTTTAACACATTAGAAAGCCCCATGAGAAAAATGAAACAGAAATTAGCCCATTACAATGATTAGCTAAAGTCAGGAAAAAAAGAGTTTGGCTCCTCTAGTAGCATATTTGTTTAAAAACCTGCTAAATAAAAGAACACAGTCCAGTTACAGAACCGCACTTGTTTCTTGGCTGATGTTCACAACCAATCACTCCAAGTGTCATGGGTTGCCATGACGGACAATTTGTGTTTGAGTTTTTGTATCACCAACCAGATTATTAGTAGACAAAAGTTACAGTCAAATCAAGTAACTACAAAAATCCTTTCACAATTATTTATTACAAAAGGTGATCAAATAAGTCATTAATTTAAAGAATTTGGCAGCCCAGGGTCTGAGCTCAAGAGAGGAGCAATAATCATTCTGGTTTTAATTTTCTGCTACAGCAGAAAGATTGCAAAATTGATTTGTGAAACTTTACTCACATGCGAATACAACTGCTGTCTATCTGGATCAAGCCTCTTTGGAACTCTGGTGTAAATACGAGTAGGGGGTCCCGGCTGACCTCCCATTCCTCCCATTTTCTGTGCACCTAGTGTGTATGTATAGTAGTT
>NW_019472189.1:0-1765 GCF_002814215.2 Seriola lalandi dorsalis
ACCACACATCAACACCCCCTCGGTCAGAATCTGCTTATTGGTCAGCTGATCTGACGGGAAAGTAAAGGCAACAGCTGGGCTGTAGGAACCAGCAGCGGCTCCACTGTTATTCATGTTATTCATAAAATAAACATGATTGGAAAAACTAAGTGAATCACAAAATCATCTTTTCCAGGTTTGTTTATTTGTTCTTCATAAACCAAGAGGCTTTTCTTCTTCTTTTCTTAGTTTTCATTCCAAGTTCATCTCGGTTTGTTCAGAATAAACATACAGCTGCATTCTGATACAGTCTGCCACACAGTCACGGTTATCATTATTAGTGCAATAATATGAACCTGAGTGTCAGAAGGATGTCAGACTCACTGTGTATGTGGCCTTTTACAAGCTACAGATTTTACTCAGAGTATTTATTTCTGTCTTTATCTCTCCCTCACATCTGCTCTATTCTTTCAGTGTCGAACGAAATGTAATTGTCTATTTGGTTTATTTCTATCCGTCACATTCTATAATGCCCTGATGCAGCATAGATCTATATTAAGTGTTGCAGCAGCTGTCATCAGGTGTCAGGTGTTTTTTCTTTTGTTACTTTTACATATTGTACAGATTTCATAGTTGAGATGCTGTCGGTATCTCTTCAGAATGACGCTAGAGGGAGCGAGGTTGTACCGTTTTCTGGATGCAGCATCAATCCATCCATCCTCGCACCTCCTGCTCGCGTCCCTGCTGGGAGGAGGTAGAGATGTACAGTGGCAAGATAAAGTCAGTGAAACCCTCAGAATGACCTTGTTTTCTGCATTCATTTTTCACAAGTGTAGACCAACACAATGATAACAGAAAAACAATTAAAATCTTTTGTTCCTTATTGAGCACAGCCATTTAAACATTCAGTGCTGGTGGAAAAAGTAAGTGAGACCTTGGATTTAATAACTGGTTGAACCTCCTTTGGCAGCAATAACCTCAAACAAGCTCTTACAGTAGCTGCTGATCAGACCTGCACAATGTTCTATTAGGGAACTGCTTCAGCTCAGACATATAGTCAGGATGTCTGGTGTGAGCGGCTCTGTTCGGGTCATTCCACAGCATCTCTACTGGATTAAGTCTGGACTCTGACTGGACCGCTCCAAAAGGCGGATTTTCTGTGTTTGAAGTCATTCTGTAGTAGATTTCTCTTTGTCCTGCTGCGTCACCCAACTCCTGCCGAGCTTCAGCAGGTGGACATCCAACCTAACACACCTTGTTAAACTTGGGAATTCATTTTCCTCTCTGGTGTCAAGCTGTCCGGGCCCAGAGGCAGCAGAGCTCCCTCCTACCCTACGTCAGCTTTGCGATGACGTTTTGGTGTTGGTGTGCAGTTCCCTGCCTACACCACACATACTGCTGCATGTTCTTCCTGAACTATTCGACCTTAGTTTCATCAGTCCACAAAACATTTTGCCAGTGGTGCTGTGGAGGGTCAAGCTGCTCTTTGGCAAACTTCAGGCGTGCTGTGATGAAACAGCTTCCTCCATAGTGTCCTGTGATGGACACCATGCTCCATGACTTGCGTATTGGTCGACTCATGAGCAGAGAAGTTAACCAGCTCCGGTGATTCCTTTTAAGCCTTTGGCTCAGGGGTTTCTTTTTTACCTCACTGAGCATCTGCATTGTGCCTTTGGATTCATCTCTGTCTGGCACCCACCTCTGGGGAGAATATTAAACCGTCTCCATTTATAGACAGTCTTTCTAACAGTCGACTGATGAATATGTAAACTCTGAGATGACTTTG
>NW_019472190.1:0-1764 GCF_002814215.2 Seriola lalandi dorsalis
AAAAAAAAAGAATTTTAATAAACACCAAGGTACTGACACATAGACAGGAAGATGGTAAAAACTGACACATAGATAGAAGGGAAGAAGGAGACTTAAAGACACAAGGCAGTCAGGGATGACTAGACACAGGTGAAATGCATTAGGGCAGGGCAGACAATCACAGAAGCAGGAACTAGACAAAGACGGGACATAAAATAACTGACAAAAAAGGAGGTAATATCAAAATAAAAACTACAATGTCCAAACATTAGTCCTTATAAAGTCATTATGGGGGCAAACCATGACACGTTATCTGTTTGTTAAATAAGACAAGGCCAATCCATCTCATTCGCCATGGACCAGTATGTGTCTGTTTTTCTCTTATGAATCTATCTTTTAACTGACAATGAATTATTTCTGCACGTTAGGACCTTCAGTCTCAACAGATGTGGATTTTAAAGAAATATGTCTTAAGCAACTAAACAAAAATATTAAAGACAAACATTTAATTCAAAAATAACTAAGACGACATAAAAAGAGGGAACAACATTACTGATGTAAAAAATTCAGGGAATGCAGAAAATGTTAGAGTTCTTCAACCTTACCCGACTAGAATTTCTGGTAACATAATAATTGTCACTGAGGCACCAAATTACAAATTACGGAGGCTACAATTTTTTGGGTTGGAACACTTTTTATTAAAGTGTTCGATGATCACATTTTATGACGCACCAAATACAGGGCCAAAGTTGTGCTGAACTGGTATCACAAGATGAATAGGATTTGTTTGCCCTTTTTGGAGCACACTATAGCCCACTACATATTACATGAGTTATCCTCATTCCATCTGTTAAAAATGCCAATCTGAACTTAAAGACACCCTTTGGCTGACATTGACCATTGAGGACATATAGAACCACTTTACCAGCTTTATTCACCTCCAAATAAAGAGATCTCTCTGCAGCACACACTCAAGTTTACCGTAAGCCACAACACACACTTATAAAGACAGATCCCTGAGCACCACATAAACACCACCGGATCTTCAAAAGCACTCAGGCTTTAACCAGCCAATAACACTCACTAGTACGCACACACAAGAACATAATATATATAAAAAGACATTCACACATATGCATGGGAAATACATAGACAATATGCTGCTGAGCAAGGGAAGATTGAAATACACACACACAGACATAATAGAATATGTACTCCTGCCAGTCTTGGCTCACACCAAGGTTATGAAGCGAGAGGGATGACTGGCGAGTGGGGTGTAAGGCACATAAATGCCTTGCTTGAATTGAATAGATCAAAGTAAGTGGGCCTGTTACACTACCTATTCTGATCTATTGTTAAAATGAAAAGACTTGAAAATACATGTTAGGGGCTGCTGCAAAAGAAGAGAAGAGAAGAGGAAACAAAAGGATAGAAATATCCACAAAAAAGCTGCAGAAAGGCATAGGGGAGAGAAGAGGATATGCTGGGCAGGTTAAATGTGGTGTGGGGATACACTGTAATAAAGACGTCTTGCCTTGGAAGCTTTAGAGCTCCTGTGAGAGCTGCAGACACAAACAGCAGGAGGATTAAATACAAACCTTAGACCTTTCTTCTGCTCCCTGTCCTCTCTGTCGCTGGTTTTATCACTTTGTGGCTCTTCTCTTTCTTCATGTCTCTCTTTTTACACTTGCTTGACTCTCGTGTTACGTTTTCAAATGCCCCCTTCAAAATACAAACAGCTAAGCTGCTTTCTATCTAACTCGTCTTCTGATGTACTTCTCTTTA
>NW_019472191.1:0-1764 GCF_002814215.2 Seriola lalandi dorsalis
GAGCTGGGAAGTAAGTGGCGTTTCCCCAACAGTCAACATCATCGCAAAGGAAGCTGTGGCAAAAGCCAAGTCCCTTCTGGCTATAAGGAGTGCCATTCCAAACATTGTGAAGAGTATCTCTGACATCATTGGGAGGTTGTATGCTTTCACTGATAGAGTTCCAGCTCTTCAACAACAACTCCAATCTACAGACTTATTCTCAGTCACATCTGAGGAGGATCTGGCAGTCAGACTCAACCAGGACCTCCAAACTGTTTCCGAAGATCCGAGACTGATCATCAAATACATGCAAGATAATGGCGCCATTGTAGAGGAGGACCCTGAGCTTTACAAAGTTCCTGATGATCCAGAATTATTAAGAGCACTGGTTGATACAACATTTAAAGTGGAAATTCTCCCAGGCAATACCGGTTATCTCCGCTTTGACAAGTTTGTTGAGTCACCTGCAGTGACGAAACTAGAAGAGGTCATGGCCAAAACAGTGTGGGAGCCCCTAAAAGACACAAAGAACCTCATTATTGACCTACGCTATAACACCGGTGGATGCTCTACCTTTCTAGCACTTATACTGTCTTATCTGCAGGACACTTCCCAGAAGCATCACTTTTTCACAATATATGACCGAATTCAGAACACAACAACAGAATATTACTCTCGTACCCAAATTACAGGCCCAACCTATGGCTCCAAACGTGGGGTTTATGTGTTGACCAGCTACTACACAGCAAGTGTTGGTGAAGAGTTTGCTTACCTGATACAGTCTCTACATCGTGGCACAGTCATTGGGGAAATTACATCTGGTACCCTAATGCATTCAAAGATGTTTCAAGTAGAGGGGACAGACCTTGCCATCACTGTCCCTTTCATAAACTTCATAGACAACAATGGGGAATGCTGGCTTGGGGGTGGTGTTGTCCCTGATGCCATTGTGCTAGCCGAGGAAGCTGTGGACCACGTTCACGATATTTCAGACTTTCATCAAGGGCTCAGGTCCCTCATGGAGGGAACTGGGGAACTGTTAGAAAAACACTACGCAATCCATGAAGTCGCCCTAAAGGTCAGTAAGGTGCTGTTGAGCAAATGGGTCGAGGGAATGTACTGGTCAGTAGTTGACTTTGAATCTTTGGCATCTCAGTTGACAACAGACCTTCAAGAGGCTTCAGGCGATCACCGCCTCCATGTGTTCCATTGTGACGTCGAGCCTGAGTTGCTTCATGACGTTGCAAAGATCCCTACAGCAGAAGAAGTGGGATATATAATTGATGCTTTGTTTAAAATTGAGCTTCTGCCAGGTAATGTTGGCTATCTAAGATTTGACATGATGGCAGATATAGAGGTGTTAAGAGCCATTGGCCCACAGCTAATAAAATTAGTCTGGAGCAAAATCACAAACACAGATGCCCTTATAATTGACATGAGGTACAACACTGGTGGTTATTCAACAGCAATTCCTCTACTGTGCACATATTTCTTTGATGCTGAACCTTTGCTGCACCTTTACACTATCTTCGACCGCACCACAACCACCATGACAGAGATCATGACATTACCTCAAGTCAGGGGTCAAAGGTATGGGTCCTCCAGGGATGTTTACATCCTCACCAGTCACATGACTGGGTCAGCAGCTGAAGTGTTCACCCGCACTATGAAGGACCTAAATAGAGCCACAATCGTTGGAGAGCCAACAATTGGAGGGTCTCTGTCAAGTGGAACCTATCAGATCAGGGACAGTGTTCTGTACGCTTCCATCCCTAACCAGGTTGT
>NW_019472192.1:0-1763 GCF_002814215.2 Seriola lalandi dorsalis
GTAGTCACGTGAATCATTCTTAATATAAATATATAGATGAAAGCGGCTTTAAAGTTGAATTTCTTTTTCAGTGTTTGTGAATAGCATTTCTTCACCGGCATTTGAAGTTATGTTAATATCTAAAAACATAACTTGAGCTCATATATATGCAAATGTATTACTTTAGCTATCAACACGCGATGCCTCCAAAAATGGCTGTGTATTTTCCAGTGTCTGAGATAACAGGGAATTAGCAATAATTTAGCTAATGAAACTTTAATGCGTAGCCTCAAAACATTTTTGCATAAAAAGATCGAAAAGATTCACAGATAATCTTGAATTGTTAGTTTAAACAAAGAGATGCAGCTGACAGGATTCGTGGCAGCTGTTCCTCCTTAACATGATAACCCTCAACAATTAAAAACAGCTGTACTAATCAACAAACTAATGGCAGGGATGGAAATGATTTCAACATCCCAAAGCAGAAAGAGAGGGAGATAAAAACAGAGAAAAAAATATGTGAGGCAGTTGTGCTATAGGGAATCTTGGAATCAGCCATCAGTCAAAATATGGCCCAGAGAGATGACTTGACAGATGCATTCATTACAGACAGGATGACAGGGGGTAGAACACATGGCTCATTTCCAACCACTTTGTCAGTTTGGTTACTAAGTGAATACTAATTAAAGGGAGGAAAGACATTTAAATCCTCTGATTTAGTTTAAAGGTTCAAACAAGCAGTTTTTATTGTATTTATTTTAAATTCTCGCCCTCCTCTGTGTCTATCTGTCCTAAGCCCAAGAAGTCCACTTCAAACTCTCTTTTTATCTCCAGTAAAAAAGGGCTCCTGCTTTGTTGCACTTGACCTGTTGATTACAGTTATGGTTTTAAAAGCAAAAGGAGTGTCTAAACTTGTAAAAATAATGATGACAAAAATATATAAATATATACAGGAAGCAACAGTGAGAGATGAAGTGGTTGTAGTACTTGTTCTCCATCAAGTCTTCTTCAGTGCAAAACTCTCAAAAAGGGCAAGAGGCTAAAACATACTCGTTTGATGGTAGCCATGGAGGTGCTGTAACTTTTTTTTTTTCAGTGAAGGCATTATCTGCATACTATTATATCTGTTGAGTAAGTGCACATTTTGGACTTATTTTCTGTTATCATGACATTGGACAAACTACTCCATGTTCTTGTCTGCTAGAGAGGTCCAATGAGGCTCTACTCCAGGGGTCCTCACCCATACAACCACTGCTTTGTACGTTTCAAAGACCTCCTATTTATCCGTACAAAAATAAAAGTTCACAGTCTTATGGCACCAGACTATTCAGAAATGCAGCCATTCGAAGAGGGTCACATGATCACAGGGGCACTGAGATATACAGCTTCTCTCAGGTGAAATAAGGCCCCATTTACTTATGCATTGACCGAGCAGGCCTTAATTCAAATGCATTACTTTACCTGCATTTCTGCAGAACACTAATGTGGGCTTGATGACCAGCCTGACTTAGAGAAGCCAACTCTTGGGCGGATGACAGACTTGAAGAATGGATGATGCTCATGAACAGATTAAATTAAAGGAGTAAGTGCAATCTGGTTTGTTTCCAGGAATGGGTGTGGGGTGTATTATAAAAGGACTGTTTTCAAAATAAGATCAAATATGATAGAAATTTGATAGATGCATGGTTGCTTATCTAAGAATCTAAGTTAGTGGCTTTGAAATGAAATAGAGAAGCAAATGCATTTCCATGCATATTTAATACTATAGAGAATTTCAGAAAACA
>NW_019472193.1:0-1763 GCF_002814215.2 Seriola lalandi dorsalis
TTTTTTTTTTTTATATTTTAACATTTTTACCATTTTATTTCGGCACAGAAACTTGTCTCAAACTCATCCTCTGTTGCACCTACAGTGTAAATATCACCTACTGTGGGCACTAATATTTCCTCATCTAATAAATCTAATAAATGAGTCATGGGCCACTTACTTCACTTTTAGTGAAGCTTCTATATGAAACCGTACTACTGACACTGTTAAACTTCAGTTTTTATCCTCTGATTTCCATCAGCTCTACAGTGTGAGCTACTCTCTTTGGTCATATTTTTGTGAATGAAACTGGAGTGGAGTGGTAGCCTTGTAGGGTAATAATGATAATACAAAATAATAATAGCAAGAAAATGTTCTTGGGTGAGTTTCATTGTGTTTTAATGAGGAACAGAGAATGTAATGTTTTGTTTGTTTACAAGACAACTCCATAGGGTGTCTTTAAGATTGTTTCTGTGATCTGAAACTAATTTTGCTTTACTTTGTACATAAGAGATGATAACTAAGTGATACATTCATTACTAAGCTGTTAGTAAGTCAACAGCAGTTATGTTTAACTTTCCTCTGTGCATATTTAATCTTATGCTGCTAAAGAGTTCAATCAAATCCATGCAGACTTGTTCAGCGTTTCACCTGTTACCAGATCAGACCTAGTAAGATTTCCATGATTACTTTTATAGAAGTGGATGTGTTCACACCTGGTGTCATTAACATGTGTATGGGGCCATTTGATCACAGGTAGAAGTACGTCACTTCACATCTGGCATTAGACTGTGTCTTCACATCTCACGTCAACACTTGTGATCGGATCTCTAAACACATGCATCATCATTTCTGTTTGCAAAGACCGAATGTGTTGTTGTTTGTAACTGGCGAGAGGCAGCAATGCACTTCCCAGGATTAGTCAGCTAGAAATGAAAAGAATAAGGAAACAAAACAGTACAGACTGTGTCTAATCCTTGGTGTGTTATAGGCAAACCATATCATCCAAGATGTTTGATGCACTCATAATATATCTCTATGGGCATTTTGAAATTTTTCAGACAGTGTTTTTCACATGTACTCAGTGTGCTCAGAGACTAATTCAGACATGAGCCCAATGTGTAAAATTGCCATTACATTTATGTTAAAAGATGCATTTCTGAAAGGAGCCTCTTTTCTGTTGTATACTGTCTGGCATTGAAGATACATATCCTCACATGTAACACACCCCTCACCATGTGGCTGCTTACCGAAGAAAAGTCTGAAGCTTTGTCTGAATACATTTTACTATACCAGAGTTCCATTCATACTACAACTGGTGTCCATGTCGCATTTCCCGACGCTCCAGTTAGTAGCAGTAATGCATCACAATGTTGTTTGTCAACAGCTATAAAAGTGAAGAAGTAGAAGAAGAGAAAAAGAGGAAGGCAAAAAGAGAGAGAATATAATGTGCGACCACTTATATATAAAATAGGAGTCCAACACCATTTGGCTGTCTTAGTATTTTGTATTATGTTTGAAAGAAGAATCATGTAAACGTGGATAATGCCAAATCGCCTTGCACAACCTCACCTCAAGGCAAGAATCAATTTTGTTATCTGGAGCATGCACAGTCGGTGCGCTTGCTATGCACACACACTCAAAACATTTGGGCTGCACACAGACGGCCCTATAAGGGTCCGTTTGGACCTTCATGGACATGATGATGACATTTATGTCACACGGACCCTCGCGCACACGTGGATGCTTAATCTGGAATATTATAAAAACCTTTGTTAGTCTCT
>NW_019472194.1:0-1762 GCF_002814215.2 Seriola lalandi dorsalis
GGACAGGCTGCAGGAGCACTCAACTTTCCAGGTGTGAAAGCTAGACTGTTGCATTTTGTTAATGTTAGGGCTGCCTGCATCACTTATTTTTTTTACCTTTTAACATTGCTTTTTCTGTCCTTGCCAGAATGAACTGAGGATGCTGTTCACAGCCCTGAGTGAAAGTAAACACCAGTTGCTGCAGAAGATGGCAGGAACTGCAGACAGACCTGCATCCAAACAGATAGAGGTATGATAACGACCTAGAGCAAATACACAAAAATTAAAAGTGTATTTATGAAGCTTGAAAGGATTCCTGAGAAGAGATTTCTATTGAATATGCTGCTCTTTTGTAGGCATTATCAGAAGTGGAGGACAGTCTGAAGGAGTTTGAGCTGAGAGTGTCTGAGCTGAAGACCAGAGCAGAAGGACTCCAGTCTGAACAAATCTCCCATCAGGAACTACTCAAACTACAGGTAATATCCAATTTACCGTGGAGCTCATTTCTTTTTCTCTCTCACTGAGGGTCATAACCTTCCAGCACTTTTATACTTACTGACTGACATATTTTGTGTAGGATGCATATGAGGAGCTGATGCTGATGGTGGGCTCTAGACGTAGCAGCCTGAACCACGGCCTGTCTCTCAAGGCTCAGTACGAAGCTGCACTTCATGACCTGTCAGACCTGGTGGACACCGCTCAGGACAAGATGGCTGCCGACCAGAAGATGACAGTGGCCTCCGTCATCGAGGTCCAGATGTTACTGGACAAACACAAAGTAAGGAGGGCAGTGAAATGGAACAGTATAGATTTTAATCATTGTACTGCAATGTTGTTGTCGTCGTTGTTGTTGTTGTTGTTGTTGTTGTTGTTGTTGTTGTTGTTGACTCCGAGAGTATTGTGTTTGAAATATGTTTGTCTTCTGCTCCAGGAGTTCTTTCAGGGTCTGGAATGCCATATGATCCTCACCCAGACATTTTACAGTAAAGTGTGTGGTCTGGTGGCACAGAGGGAAAGCCAGGCCCTGGAGGAGACCATGGCTTTAGCCCACAGTGTGCTCAAACAGGCCCACAGGAGGGGAGTGGAGCTGGAGGGCATACTGGAGGTGGGAATTAGTGATTGATAGAAGAATAAGGAAAAGGAGCACTAACATTTTATTATATACTGTATATAACATATATAAAAATTTAACATCTGGTGGGAATGAACTAAATAAGACACTCTATCCCTCCTCCTCTCTCTCTCTGACAGTCATGGAGCAGGCTTGTGGAAGACTACCAGGCTCTGTGTAGACAGCTGGAGGCTGTGGAGTGTAGCATCCCTACTGTAGGTCTAGTAGAAGAGACAGAGGAGAGACTAACTGAAAGGATCAGTCTCTACCAGGTAAGCAACTGTATACAGACTGCTCACACATAGATGCACAAACAAAACTATCCATATAGTATCAAGATGTCATCTGACTTACACTAAAACCTGCAGTCGCTCATGCTTGTTAGAATATTGACTTTTTAATTGATGAGTTATCCATCTGTTTTTCTCCTCTAGCGTCTGAAGGCCAGCCTGACGGAGCATCAGCCCCAGCTGTACCAGGTTCTGGAAGAGGGCAAGAGGCTTCTTCTGTCTGTTGGCTGTTCGGACTTAGAGAATCAGCTGACCCAACTGGGTGAACACTGGCTCTCTTCCACCACCAAGGTCAACAAGGAGCTGCACCGCCTCGACTCCACGCTCAAACACTGGAGCAGGTCAGGCCCTGGCAGTAGTCTGCGTTTGATTTGATTTGTCA
>NW_019472195.1:0-1762 GCF_002814215.2 Seriola lalandi dorsalis
ATTGTTTGGTTGTTTCGATATCAATAGCTGAAAACTCCATAAGATGGCAATACTCATCCAGTCTCACCAAACTCAAGGTACAAATTCACATACTTTCCCACAGCATTACCACAATGTTGATATTCGTTGCAGACACTTTAGGTTTCATAAAACACCATCAGTTTCTTTGGTTTAGAATTTAGTTTATTGTTACATTTTGATGCCACTGTACTCTAAATGAGGTGCACACATTTGGTTTGTTCTGTCATTACGAGTTTGGAAAGCTGAATTAATTGATTTCTCTTTGTGTTTGAGTTACTGTGTCTGCTGTGTCAGTCCTCCTGGTTTGGCCAAAAAAGGTAGCTGAGGTTGGAGCACGCTTAAATACAGAGGCCTAAGAAATGGACCAGACCAAGAGCCGTAACAGCATAGGGGGGGAATGTTGTTTCTCTGTATCGAGTATTTAGCAAGTCTGTATTGTTTTCCCCTTTCTGTTACTAATAGGCTGATCAGCCAGTATATACAGTTCTTATCTCTCCTGTCTCTTTTAAGGTCAACCTAATAAGGTCACCAAATTTACTTATTTTCATTCATTTGTATTTTTGACATGTTTTGTGTGCTCGCTTGTCCTTGTGTAGGACAACATCTTGTCTGTGGTGTTTGAAATAAAATGACTTCATATATTTTAGCAGTACTGTGAAAATCCCCTTTAAAAAAGAATAATGTAACTTAAAAAGTGCACTTAATAATATATTTACTTGAATAGAGTGGAATAAAAATAGACACAGATCTTTTGGGCACATATTCAGTTCTCATTTAAGACGTCTCAGTGGTTTTAAAGCACCAGTTAGCTTGCTATAGAGTGAAATATATACGAGATATATACATGTATAAGTGCTTTACATTGTAATGCATAACCAAGAGACTGGTGTTGACTGCCAGAGGGAAATCAAGGTGATAAACATTATTACGAACATAATATATGACTTTGTGCTTCGTTTTTCAATTAACCTTTCAAAAGGAAGTTGAAAGAAAATCTTGTCTGCCCTAAAGCTAGATCATAAAATATGGCATGATTGTTATCAGTTCATTTTCAAGACACATAATGTACCTGTAAAAAATGTCAACTTTCAATATCGTAGCAGCTAAAGCTACCAAAGATCAGTTGCTGTGATCTAACCCCTTTGTATTGTCTTCTTACTGCTTTATTAAAACTGCCATTGACAGCCAAGCACTTGCTAATTAAAATCGAATCTTTAATAAGGAGATAGCTAGCACTGAAGATAATGGTTTATAATATTTCTATCACATTATGCTAATCACATTTCCCCTCAGTGGCCTAGATGATTTCATTCTTATTAAGGCTTATTTTTTTTTAAACAAACCAGACTCTCAGTCATTTCCTCTAAATAATTATAAGCAATAAGAAGCTTCATTTTGGTAAAAGCCTGCAGATCTGTTTAGCAAACACAGATAGCATTTTGACACTCAACGTGTGCTCCTCTCTGCCCTGTTACCTTGGAGACAAAGGGACCACAGGCACTTTGGAAACGGGATACATTAATAAATCACTGAGACCTAAGTTATGACTAATTAATCAATGGAAATGGAGGGAAGAAGGAAAGTGGAACTCACAGCAAATCCAAAGGCTGACGCGCTGTGTCTCATGAATGATACAGCTGTGGAGAGAGAGAGAGGGAGAGAGAGAGAGGGAGAGAGAGAGAGCAGTGACGTCAGTGATTTCTATAACATTAGTTGACAACAAGATACTCTTCGTTTTGAT
>NW_019472196.1:0-1852 GCF_002814215.2 Seriola lalandi dorsalis
TGATTATAAAGCAGGTCTAGGTTCTGTATTAATACTGTGAAAGTATCAAAGCCTCAGTCCACAGAGAAATGCATGTATTCAGAAACTGAGCCTTAAAACCAGCCGTCAGGACTTCTGTAACTTTCTGATGTCACAACAAAGCAGTCATCGCTCTTAGCCATGCCCCAAGCCCCGCCCACCTGGACCCACCATTCAACCTTATAGGATTTGGTCAGCCAATCAGAAGAGAGGCTCAGAGCCTCCTCTTTTCTGATTGGCTCACTGACCTGTTGTTACTAGAGCTCCAGAGAGAAGCCTGAGAGAGGAGATGTAAAACTATATTGAGATGGTTTAAAACTACAAATATATCTTCTTATGGATCAACACTTCAGATAAAACACAGGAGAAGAGGAAAATATGGGACCTTTAATACAACTGGAGCTGCAGCAATTAGTCTTATATTAATGAGCAACAATTTTAATTATCAATTAATAATTTCTGTCATTATCTGGTTCAAGCTTCTAAAATATTAATGTTTCCTGCTTTTCTTCGACACGTTAGACAGTAAATCTTAAAGGCCTCTGGAAATTGAGAATGTATTTTTTTCACTATGTTTTAACGTTTTTTAACAAAATGACCACTCAATTAAATGAGAATATTTTTGGCAGATTAATCAATAATGAAAATAATCATTAGTTTCACCCTAAATATACCCAGTGATATTACCAAAGTAACAGTACGTCAAAATCTATGACAGTAGCTAAATTCATATTGCCTTTTGTTGTATATTGTCATAAGGGGAAAAAAGCTCCATTCATCCCCTGCCGTACTGGAAGTGTTGAAAATGAAAATGTTAGGACTGTCAACATTGGGCGTGCATATTGAAAAAGATGCTGCACAAAGAAACTGTTCACTGATTTTGACTTGGCCTTTTCCACTAAGTTGCCAAAATACAACAGCTGCACCCCACAGCAGCAGAGGCACACAGTTTTCAATTTAACCAGCTGATTAGACTTCTATTCTGGTTGAGGTTGAGAGGAGCTAGGATGCAGGAAATTAAATGATATCACAAAAAACTATTAACTATGATGAAATATTGATAATGGCTTAGTCCTGCCTACAAGTGCAACAAAACTAACACGAGAGTGAAGGTGCTGTCAGTCAAGCACAATCTCTATAAACAGACAAACAGAAGAGGTTCAATGGCAACAGAAGAGAAAACACCTGTGTGGGTGGGTAGGGCTTTAAATTGAATAGACCTTTTTCACAGCAGACATTCTGATTTGTCAAACACAGGTGCACCATATACCATTTATAATAGTTTTATTACAGTGTAATAATTAAAAGAATGCAGTCATCTTTTCTGTTATTGTCTGCTGTGAATCTATAAACTGATTCATCTGGGAATAAAGAGGGAAATAAAGGATGTTCCAATGCGCACAAGGATGTCAAGATTATGGCTAGCAAGATTTATTCAGAGAGCAATAATATAAATATAGAAAAGATGGACAGGCTTCTAAGACGGGCTTGACAGATACAACTTTGGAGCCACTGAAGTACAGGACAGAGCTCCTGGTGATGCAGTACACACAGTGTCCCGCTCCAGAACACTTACACATTCATATAAATAGCTGATAAGGGAGCAGGAGAAAGACAAAGACAGGCCTGTCCAATCCTGCTGCTACTGAAGATCTAATCTGTCACACAGATGTGGTGACTGTGCTACTCACATTCAATTAGCCTCCATAGTAACGCCACAGAAACCGCAATTAGTCTCCATCACCTGGAAACAAGGGCTGCATCTGGTAGACATTGAGCCGTCACAGTGACTTATGCAATGCTGACTGTGAATGAGACGTGACGCTTGTTAACT
>NW_019472197.1:0-1762 GCF_002814215.2 Seriola lalandi dorsalis
GTGTCAGACCTATTTGAAGGCAAAACAATTTAAAACACAACACTGATATTAATTCTTTATTTGGCTACTGTTTGTCCAAGTCATTAAAGTATTCATCACCCACAATATGCATGTCAGGTCTTTCCTAAGAAAAAAGTTTAAAAAAAATATATAAATTACATCTTTGGACATTTTGGAACTAAAAGGTATGACCTTACCTGGCTGAATGTTGGCTTGTTGTGTAATCTGGAGCAGCGGTCTCCATGTCGACAGGCACCAATTTTAAAATAAAAAGAGCAGTTGACTCTGTGGAAAGAGAAAATTATGAAGATGAGATAAAGTTGGGACTTGAAAACCTGCATGTGAGGCCAATTCTTTGGCCAGACAGACGCAACTATCTTCTAACAGTATGAACACAATTTTCCTTAAGAAAAGCTACAACTGAAACAATCATGAACTACAACTGAAACAATCGATCGAAGTAAATGTTCCCCTATGGGCTTATCTGCAATGAGTTATGGCCTTAGTATTCCCCGAACCCCAGCAGGCTTACAAACAGCCCTTCTGAAATTTTTCTGATATATACACCTTGGTAAATAAGAAACTTAAAATAAAACAGAATTATTTTGTATTTATCACACCCAAAATTCCCCATTAAAAGTAAATGAATACTTTTTTCTTATAATTTTCAAGCTGTACCATTCTGCAAGGAAACAAATAACTAATATTTTGGCAAACTGGGTTTATGCATGTCAATAATGTCAGATCAAAGATTACTCTGATTTGGCAAAACTGACTAAACTGCAGATGTGATTTGGCTTTCAGGAGGTAGTCTAGTCTTACTCCTACTGTAATACACCCTACTGACTGTTACCATGTAAGTGTCCACTTATTGACATATACCCATCATGATATCTGGTCAGATTTGTCATCTTGTTGACTTATTCTTAGATCATATTGTTCTTGGTTTAAATAAAAGGATTTTAGCATTAAACAAATGTATTTAGACAAGGTTATTGTAATTGAAAGTACAGTTATTTAAGTAAAAACTATAGGCTGAAAATGGCCTACTCTATAATGGTAATACCTTGAAGTACCCACAGTACAATAAATCTGTGAAAAAGTGCCTGCCTGTCCTCAGGTTATCAATAAAATCATGGTTTGGGCATTAATCCATCAACTGATTTCTAGTAACAAGCAAAAATGTGTCCATCACACCAAGTATCGAACAAACTGCACAGTACCAGATATCTGGTTGTAATTGTGTTTGCTCTTAACCACACTCTTCCTGATTTAACTAAAAAAGAGTTAAGGTTTAGACCATCTATTGGAACAAAGTATTTGTATGACACTGATTTATAAAGAGGAAACGCGTGCTAGGAGGAACAGACATTGAAATAAATAAGTTTAGAAAGTGGTACGAAGATAACCACGTTGCGTGATGCTTCGTTCAGTTTCTGATATGCCTGGTCTCATTCATTACTTTGCACTTTCTAAACCGGTTACAAAAATTCAAAGATTATAAATTAGCGGTTGGGACTAAGACTCGGTTTACGATCATCATAACGCTCTCGGTTTGCTCGGCTGGTGCCTATCCGTGTGTTTTCCAGTGGAACAAAGACTCGCATCGGTTTTCAGAAAGTAACTAGCTTTAGCTAACCTTAACTGATAGGTAGATAGTAATTACCTATCACTTTTGCTCGACTTTAATCGGTAAAGTGATTCTACTTTAATTCATAAAAAGTAACTCGTTGTAAGCACTGCTCAGCACCCAGATGTTGTA
>NW_019472198.1:0-1762 GCF_002814215.2 Seriola lalandi dorsalis
AGCAGAACCCCCTCTCACCCCCACCCCCCACCCCCACACTCAAGCATCACAGAACCTCTGAATAATTCATTTAATAATTCACTCAAAGCCTCTGATGAAGCCTAATGAGTGTGAAGCCTATAGGACAAACATCAAGCTTGAAGGGGATGTGTAATCTAGAGGAAGGAAGTCTGTCAAGTACATTTGCATATAGACAATCATGAAGACAGCATGGTGCAAACTTTGATAACACTACAATGATTACAAGATCATTGCTCATGACTCTTTGACAGATCTTTTGCTTTTGAGTATCATCCTAAAGGCGTTAGACAGATCTCAGAACAGAGTCAAGAGATTTCCATGAAATCAGATTTTTAAATCACAGATCCCTAAAGGAATACAGACTCATCAGAAGGAGGTGATCAACAAATGAATCACGTATTCACACATTTGATGAAAGTCCAGAGCGCCATATGAGGAAATCCCCCTTTTTCCCACCCTATCCTCTGCCCTCCCATAGCCTTGACTGCTGGGCTTCTCTCAAGCTGTTTCCTGTCTTCTGGACCACACCGCTCTCTGAGGAGCCATGGCCTGCAGGGTTTGCAGGACTGAGACCATTAGAGAAGGGAGTGCCGGGACGGCGTATCTCCCATAGTGGAGAATTAGAGAGGCCTGAAGCGTTACAGCAGCTGTGTGTCAAATATTCTGAACAAAGCCTGCTGGTTAAGAGATGAGAAAGCATGAAAACGTTGATGTGTGCTAGTTATTCCTCCTTGACGTCAATGTAATGTCCAGATTTTGACCAATTGTTAAACATATGACTGAATTATTAACAGATTAATCTCTGGCTCATGAGTGCATGTTTACAATGCTGTTATGATCCGTATCACAGGAAAAGTGCTTCTGGGTTTCTGCAGCCACCAACAGTCATATATGATCTAATTCAATATCAGGGCAAATAAGTCTCGTGAGAGATGGCGTTTGGGTGAAGGCAGGCTGGGACTAAATATAACTCAGAGACAAAAGCGTTTGTTTCTACCCCCTCAATGCTGTTTGTTTTAGCAGGATATGGTGGCTCCTTGTGTGAGTCTTGGGTGAATGGTGTTTGGGGTGAAGCGAAGCAGAAGTGAAATTCCCCCCACGCCCTCGCCATTGCCTCCGAAAGAAAAAGCTGCAGTGGCAAAGGGGATTAACACAGGAAGTGAATATGAGGCTGCGATGGAGTCTGCAATCAAGCCCTCCCTGTAAACACAGCAGAGCAGCAGTAACAAGTGCTGCTTCCCCTGATGCTTGCTTTACTGCCTGAGCGCAGACTATGGGGTGCTAATGAAAGCATGATTACTGGGCTGATTTTATTCCAAAGGAAAGGAACTGTATTTTCAGGATTATTTTCGGCACAATAATTTAAGCCACTGTTGGATGTCTACAGAAATATTCAACATTACAAAAAATGTCTAATGTATGTCTTTTGGAAATACACTTATTTACTTTCTTGCAGAGTGTCAAATGAGTAGATCAATTCCACTCTCATATCAGTTTGGTAATATGCAGCTGGAGGCAGAAGCCTGTTATCTTAGCATAGAGACTGGAAAAGGGGAAACGGCTAGCTTGACTGTGTCCAGAGGTAGCAAAATCCACCTGCTAGCACCTCTACTGCTCACAAATTAACACATTATATTTCATTTGTTTAATAGACACAAAATTCAAAGTTTAAAAACAATAAGTTGTAGTTTTGCTTTGGGTTACGACAAGACTCCAGAAAGTCACTGCCCCCGACCAAGAA
>NW_019472199.1:0-1762 GCF_002814215.2 Seriola lalandi dorsalis
TGATATCTGGTGCTTATAGTAGGTGGGAATTGTCAGCAGGAACAGAAGTTAGTATGTGGGGGCTGTGTGGGGTTTGGTATGCTTGGACAGGCATGTGCATAGGGTTGGCTCACCCCCATACTTATCTGAGCTGGTGGTAGGCTCCAGTTAGGTGTTGAATTTCCCAGAGTTCATTTTTCTTCTATTTGGTAATATTTTTGTTGATAAAATCATATTTTTTGAGCACTTACTCTGGCCTGCTGACCTGTTTTCTTTGGAACATCCCTTATTAAAGTTTCCAGCGCCCCAACACCATCATCTGCCTTTTTTATGGGGTGGCAGCACTACAGTACGGTATCGAGTGTGGTGGTGGAGGTGTCAGCTATCAGTCTGCTGCTGATTAGAACAGTTTCATTCAGTTCAATGCAAAATTAGTTCCATAAAAACATAGTTTACAAGCTGGATATCTCAGTTATCAGGTCAAGATTATTTCTCTGGTTTTCACAGTCATTCAGCAGGAAGTAACACACTGTGTTGTTTAATTTAGATATATATATAATAATGTATAATATTGATACAATGATATATTTTGACTATATTACCACAGGTAAAAGGTGAAATAAGTTTTTTTGTTGCAATAATAGAGGAAGGAGGAAGGGGAAGTTGTGCTGGGGACGATGATGAAGGAGGAAAGGGCTCAGGGCTTAGGGCAGTAGACGGAGAGGGGAAGTGGCCGGCTGTGCTGGGACCGGCTGGCTGCAGGCAGCGAAGACGGGAATGGATTCCTCGCCGGATGATGCTGTCACGGGAGTGGAGAAGTCAGGCGGAGAGTCACAGGTGACTGCAGTCCCAACAGATAGGTGATGTGAGTACAGAAATCACTTGAAATCACTCTGCAGATGGATGAGCAGAAAAACTGGACTGGTAGACAAAAGCACAGCTGAGAAGACAGGAAAAACAGGGCCAACTGGACCCAATCCCAACAGTATCATCCATGCCGATTAGCTTCTCAACGAGTGAATGCATTATAGTTGGGTTTTTATGGGTTTTAACTTGCTGAGCAGGGAATTGAAAGAAACAGAAACAGAATTATAAGGGGGAAGTTTTTGACATTTTTTGCTGTTTTGTTTTTGAATTAGTTGGTTCTTCTGATTTAAAGTTTTCTACTTTTGAAATCAAGTGCTGTAAGTGAAGAAAATGAACAATAAAAAAGTGAACAAAATTAATTTTATATATTGATTTTAAATTTACTAATCACAAAATCTTCAAACCTGCAATAACCTTTTGCCACCCGACACTGACATATTATCACTTTGTTGAGGTGATGAGATGGATTTGTAAACAGATGTCTATTTACACACCCAGCAGACACGAGGGCAACATAGACATTCATCTGGAGTCATGTTTGTGTCCACCTGATGAATGCAAATCCAATATTCACTCTTGTTTTAGCTCTGTTTATCTTCGCCAACTCTTGAAGGAAATATCTAACCTTCCCCGCTCACTTCTATTTTGGACTTTCGTAGCATGTGGGGGAGAGGGAGGCTGGATGATAGGGCACTTCCTGTGTTGCGGTATCTTCACATCAGATCTATGAAATGTTGACCTCATTGTCCTCTTAACCAGATAGAAATAAATAGTTTGCATTATCTGCCCTCAGGTGCCCATGACACAGGATATGACCTCAGTCCTGTAATGCTCAGAGACTGTTTCTTCTTTTCAACCTTAGCCACACCTGACGCACTTCAGGAAATAATATCAAAGTAAGAGTAGAACATTTGAT
>NW_019472200.1:0-1762 GCF_002814215.2 Seriola lalandi dorsalis
CAAGTTGCAAATGAGAACTCTGTCATCATCATCCCAGTCAGTGTGTGTCTGTCTCTCCAGTCTCTGTGGTTTGCTCCCACATGGAAATCTGAAATCGACTCACCACATGTTATGTGGTGTGGTCAGCCATTTGCAGTTTGGATGTATTTTTAGTAATTGCATACTTCAAGAACCTTTCCCTTGATTTAAACAAAGTGAAGGAAAAACTTAATAAAAACTTAGAAGTCAGGTTAGTTTCCTGCTTGTGTGTGCAGTGCCCAACCCTCATGGATTTACAAGACCCCGAATGTACAGTCGCAGTGGTCAAACAGTGGTCAAACATTTCATTCCATTCCAATTCATTTCATTACAAAATTACAGGATACAAAATATTTCGCCTTCTGCTGCAAAAAAAGTATCTTACTGAAGCACAACTCAAGTTTTTCATAATCATCCGGCCAGAAGAACTTAACATAAATAGAGTATTGTCTATGTCCTACGTCTACATTCTCTTCTTCACCCAACTCACACAAAGTCTGTCCTTCTTTGGAGTGCTGCTGAACGCAACTGTCCACATAATGGTAGCTATTCTTCATGATGCAACATGTTCATAATTTTTGTTTATACCATTTATCAACAGACCATCTTCCTCTCTTCCTGAGAAACATTTTGCTCCTTTTCTCCTGAATATCACAAAGAGTGACCTGTCAGGATTTCAACTCATTAGTCCAGTGATGGCCAAGTGTCTCACTTAAATATCTTTTTAGCGAGTCTCTCCTCAGACATCTTCACAGGACTATTCCAAAGCTGAAGCATTTGACATTTGTGTGTGATGTGTGGAGGTTCCCATCCCATATCTCCACTAATGGCCACAGTTGAAGTAAATTTATGGACCCCTCCCAACCCCCGAAAAAAAAAATCAAATAGCTCTATGATGTACAGTGTTAAAAGCTGTGTTCATGGAAACCTTTAAACACCAGAAGCGTTGTCAGACACAGGACACTTTGTAAATCTATTGTGGTCAAACAAGGACAGACAATTTTTAAATTGCTGTGCAGTATGACAATGAAATAATCTCTCTTGCTCTCTCTCTCTCTTCTGTTTCTGACTAGAATACATCACCCTTATTTTAATATAAATATTTAATCAATATCATCAATATCATTCCTATTTAATACCATGTGCTACTTAATACAGATGCATTTCTCAACAGAGGTCATGTTCTGCAGAAATATTGACTTCTTGAGTGTTGTTATGCCCCATTACTGCCCTGCGCTTTACTTCCACCTCGACGCAGTGATCCGTAATACAGTGGGGACATACTGTAGATCTATACTAAACGGTTAAAAGCCATATAGAATTGTACAGGTCATTCTGAGGTAAGTGTAGATTACATTTTGTGTACACATTGCCAGAGTACCTCAGTGTGTTTCATCTGAACATTTCTCTGGTCTGAGTGACCTCTGTTCACAAGTGGTTAGGATTAGCTGGGATCAACAGTAATGCACCATCCGAAAGAGCTTCCACACCCTTGCCCCTTGCCCTTATTCAAATGATTAAAGCATGTGTGGCTGTGCTGCAGCTTGGCTAGTGAATGACATGTGGTCACAGTGTGCAGTGACTATTGTGTGCCGGTTGTATCACCAGGCCACCGCGAAGCAGTGCGGAAATAACCGGACACCATTATAGATTTTTCCATCACACTATTTTAGGATGGCTACTGTGCATAGTGTATCATCTATGTGTGTGTGTGTGTGTGTGTGTGTGTGTCGTCTCGTTTAAC
>NW_019472201.1:0-1182 GCF_002814215.2 Seriola lalandi dorsalis
TCCCTCCCTACTTTCTTTTTGTTTCCTAAAGCATCAGAGTAATCATCCTCTTTCTTTCCTCTCCTCCTGGTCCCGCGCACTGACATCGATTGATATTTTTTGGATTGATTTTTGTTGTGCTGCTGCATTGAACCCCTGAGGTCTAGAGGTCTTGTCTTGATCTACCCACAATCCCCCAGTGGTGCTGCTCTAGGCTCAGGTGTCAGCCCTATCAAAAGCCTTGACACACATCTGCTTTGATCACTCACACACACACATACATATATAAAAAAATGCAAAAAAACGCAATGAAAGTCATTCTCTTTCTCTCACGCATCCATGCACTTTGATCATCCACACACATACAGAAGAACACATGTACAAAACATTTTCGCAGTCCTACGTCTCACTGTCTGTGTCTCATTTTCCTTTTCCTCTTACACACACAGTGGAGGCTTTGGGGTGGTATTGAGAGTACAAGAAAAGATCTTTGAAATGCCCTAAACTTTTAAAGTTGTGTAACACACTAATTTTGACAACCATAAACACAGCAGTTACAGTGACATCAACTTTTCAGGGAAAGGAATTCATCTGGATAGCGTAAATAACCACAGACTCTTGACTGAGCTCTACATATACACAACAGAGTATCTTTCTTTTCATCAGAAAACATAATGACAATAAAATTCCTTGAAACTTCAGAAAAATGGTTTTGCCGTGTACTGTCTATGCCACTTAGACTCTGAATGTTCCTCACACAAAAAATTCTATCATCCTTTATCACAAAACTGATTTGCAAAGTAGTAAAAGAGGGAAATTGCAATAAGTAAGACTTGTCAACTGTCATTAACAACAACAACTAACTCCCACCAGTTACAGATTTATAGTGTGTTGTCTGTGTTTTTTGTCAGTGTACCTCAGAACAAAAGGCAAACAACATGGATGTTGAATATGTAGAAGCAGCCTGAGTATTTCCTACAATCAGGAAGCAGATTATTAGTCATTGGTTTCATCTCGAAGGTGTACACATGATTTGAAAACAGACTTACAGTGATGGAAATTATTTTTCAATATGCTCTTTAAAGGCAATATGAAAAGCGCTCTTCCACTCAGCCTGTGAACCCAACCTGCATGTATCCTCCACTAGTAAAAAACCTTGTAAAGGTGTACTTGAACGAATACAGTCTGGGTAAAAAAAAAAAA
>NW_019472202.1:0-1182 GCF_002814215.2 Seriola lalandi dorsalis
CTTTAATTTGTGTTTTTGGAGTAATAAGCGTGTGACACTCAGTTGAAATTACCAGATACAGTGCATGCTATTTAATCTGAAGTCTCCTACAAATGAATAGAAGTCAAATGAATGACACATGAATGACTTGTTAATTATGCAAATGGAGTGCTGCAGGAACCTGGTAAGTTGCGGGAACTCTGTCATCTAAAAGGGTATGGCGAGTGTGATAATGTAGCAGCTTGGCACGGCTCTCTTGATGTAATGACAGGTCAATTTGACTGGCTTTATGCTTTGCACCCTGGTTCTTTTCTTTGGCTCTGGTGTGGCTGCCCCCGCTGCCTCCACCAACCCCCCCTTTCTCGTGTCCCTTGGACTTTGATTTCTCCTTTGTTCCATTGGCTCCTCTACTGACACTTCCCAAGAATAAGAGATGCCACACAACCACGACCCTTTCACACCACACCGATGACCTCTGTCTCTTCCATGCATGACCCCTCACCTAGAAGCTGACAGCTTGATTAATTGAAGAATGTTATGATTTATGAGTATCTTCTCAGCGTGATTAACAAGGCAACAGGTGGCACAACCAAACAGCTAGCGAGAACATTTCTTAGAGAAGGGAAACAATGGAGGATTATATTTAGAAACCATGTTTTGTGCAACAGCGACTGTCAATTTGGTTAAGCCATATATCATTTTGACTTTTTTGTCCACCACTGCAGTTAGGATATCTTAGCAGAAAGGTTTCTTTTGTGGCTAACTCGTCAGCCCAGTCAGACACACAGGAAGATGTCATACACTAACAATGTGGCTAAGTACAAAGCTTATCCAGTGTTTTGATTATCAACTCACCACATATTTGGTCCCAGTTTTTTCTTGGTCTGTGAAGACTAAAGAGTGAGTGCCTAAAAACACAGCAAGAGGAAATAGGTTGTCCGGGATTTAATACAAGACTATCTTTATTGTATCTATGAATGGCTCTTAATGCATATGACTACCGATGACAGTGTGTCCGTGCTTGACTCTAGCCGAGCAAAGAGTGTCATTTGGAGAGCAGCATGTAAGAGGAAACGGTGTCAGTCGTGACACAGGGCCACGTCCAATTGTCTACCCAAAGCTTTGCGAGTTAACTCACCTGACAGCTTCCTAGATAAGTCTGTCTTGTAGTCGAGACGCTTAACTGCGTAATGGAAGTTGGTG
>NW_019472203.1:0-1762 GCF_002814215.2 Seriola lalandi dorsalis
TTTCTTCATTTGCATTCGTTTTTTTAAGCTGCAGTGCATTGAGCTCTGTGGGCCATTATAGAATTTTCACTGTTCTCACAAACAAAACTGTGGCGTCGAGAACTGTACGGTCACTGGCAGCAAATCTCTGGCCACAGGAAATGAAACACAGATACAGCCACAAGAAGCTAAACCCTTGAATCCTTTTGGCGTCATGAAACATGAGCATCCCGTCGTTATTTTTCTTACTCATATTGCAGAATGTCTGTAGGATGCAATCCCAAAATTTCGCAACACTTGTCTCGTCTAGCTTTAACATCACTTGTCCATTTTAAATACCTATATTGTCACTGCCGCTACATTCCACCCAACCCATCTTTTCTTTTTGTTCCCTTGATTTCTTCCAAGGCAAATGGAAAGCTCTCTTGTCAGATTAAATTTTATGAGCAGAGCCAACAAAGCTGAAGAAATGCTATGCCTATCACGTTGAGGACAGTGCGACGTCACTCGAGAGGGGCTGACATGGTTCATGAACGAGGACCATTTAGAAATGATTTCAATGCCTATGGGGGACGGACTCACGTGGTTTTTTTGTGGTGGTGTTGATGGGTGCCGACTGCGGCCCAGGGCCAGCTGTATTGAAAGCAGCCACAGAGAGGTAGTACACTGTGTTCGCTTTCAGCCCTGTGATGTTAACCAGCGTGTAGTTTCCAGATATGCGCACTTTGCCAACAGTGTCAGGCTTGGTGTCGTCTTCCCAGTACACAACCTATTGGGAGGAGAAAGAGAAGAAAAAAAAGTCACAAGCGGCCACAAACAGCCGGATTCTAGTGGCGCATTTCACTGCATTATTGAAATTCATATTCCATCATGAAATCTGAAATGCTGTTTGTATTACAGCAGGGGAGGGAGGGAGCGATGATGATGAATAAATTTTTCAAGAGTGGAGTCTCAATTACTGATGCACATCCTCTCAAACACCCCGGTCATATAAACAGAACATTAGTGGGTCATATGATAGGTGACCCAGGAAGAAAAATTCATGACTGTTGCCTGTTTTGTTTATGAAAAACAACCTCAGCTCTTACTTTTGTCTGAGGAAACTGGATATTAAAAGCGAAGAGGTTATGGATGTTACAAAGATTTCAAAATGCTTTATCCGTACTAACAAATCACCACTTTCTACAGCAAAAGCAGGATTCTGCCCTCTTGTAAAACAAGAAGCAGAGTTTGCGTTCCTTCAGGCTGTTAGCCTCCTATTAAGGGTGCAGGTGAAGCGATATTTGATAACACAAAGGGGCTAATTTGCCACTTGCTTTGGGTCATCTTCAATATTCATGTGTCTAGTATTAAGTGACATAAGAGTTAAGTCACTTAATAATTAAAATGAATGTGTGGAATCTGAAGTCTGCCCCCAGGAGCACTCCTGCTATTCCACCTCCCATAAATTATTGTATTTCAAATTTGTTATCAATTAAAGCTGTGTATGATAAGTGCCAGAATTCAGTTTACAGTAATATAATCTTTGGAGCAGTAATAAGTGATTACATTAAACATGAGACTGGATTGCATTTGCAATCCTAACAACATCTAATTAAAGGGCTGAGCATCACACATGTGCTGCCAACAGCTCCGGACCTATACTGTTGGTGGTCTATTGAGATTCAGCAGCTTAAATCCACTTCAGAACCGCGTTTGGAGAAATGAGCTCTGTTCTGAAAGGACAATGTGGCCAGCGCTATGGCAACTGGAGAGCTTTGTGCTGAGGGCCAGAGGTGACAGA
>NW_019472204.1:0-1181 GCF_002814215.2 Seriola lalandi dorsalis
GAACGGAATAAGGTGTAAGGCAAGGTATTAATCGCTGCCCATAGCCAACCCAATGCACACACCTTCCATGCTCCTGCCACTGACCGATGATTCTGGCACCACACTGGCTTGACCACCAAAAGTAAGCGGTCCAGTGAAATGGCTGCCAGCAGGAAAGCTGACACAAACATGTTCAAGAAGAAAATGGAAGCCTGTGTTTTGCAAAGTGGGTTGCCAAGCTCCCAGCTATGGGCGTAGTAAAGGTATGAGGTAAAAAGGGGGAGTGTCAGGGTGGCTAGGAAGTCAGACATGGCGAGGTTGAGCACCCAGACAGAGGCTACTGTGCGCTTTCGCAGGCGGAAGCCAACCACCCAGAGGATCAGGGCGTTCTCCAAGATCCCCAGGCAGGAGAACAGACCATGGATGCAAACAACCACCGAATTAGCCTCTTTGTTGTTGTTGTTGTCGCTGTGGTTCTGCATGTCCTGTAGCAAGGGGCAGAGGAGCTCCCCCCTGGTCATGTTTGACATTGGTGCTCTGAAAAAAAGAGGTAGAAAACAGTGACAACAAACTAATGGAGAACTGATCAGACTGGCACTGGTGCTCATAGGGCCTTTGCTTGGTTGAAAGCTAATTGCTATGTATGTGACCTCCTGCAGTAGCTGGTGTTTTTAATGCATGCTCATGGTTGTTTACAGAGGAAAGAAATTACAAAAACAATATCTTACACGCATGCTGCTGATGGTGGTGATGGTGATATGACCAGTAGTTGCCTTTAGACAGCTGATAAATCACCACTTCCTTTCTTCATATACTTTGGGTAAATGAAATAAGCACCATACTCTTCTCGTTTGATATTCTTAATTGTTCAATTACAAACCTACGTACTTTGCTGTCAAGGAGACAGTTAAGAAAACCTTGTTAAAGTCAATTACACTACTAATTGTAAGGATTAAAACAACATGACTGACATGATTACAGATGATGGCTCCTGTTGAACAGCATTATTCTTGGCAGCAGGGACTTCCAACTGTACAGCCATTACCTGGTATAATCAATGTCACTGTTGGGACTCAGTCATTCAATAGACCAAATGTTTCTTTGCTCCACTGGACAAAGGAATTCACAACCCACAGTTCCTCACGGTTCACACCTGGGGATGACCCTTCCCCCCCATGGACCCCACTGGCCAGCCAGTGTGG
>NW_019472205.1:0-1762 GCF_002814215.2 Seriola lalandi dorsalis
GTGTGTGTGTGTGTGTGTGCATGTGTGTAGTAAGGCGGGTCTGAGGGATTAGAGGTTGGTTTCATAGTGTCATCATGGTCTTGGGGTTTGTGGTTGGAGCCTGCAGGGTCAGGGTGGAGTGTGGCTGGGTCTAGAGATGGTCGTCGCTGGGAATCTTGTGGTCACCTCTTGTTTTTTTTTCTGGGTGGATGAAAATATGATCACTGCCACTCACACGTACAGACATATAAAGCCACACAAACAAACAAATGCACACAAGCTACTGAAAATGGAGAGCTGCAACCATTGTTGTAGACATATAGATGTCCTCACGTGAATGAACAACTCCCCCTGACCTCATGCTTTTTCTCAGCCTCCTGTTCCAGTTTTTCCTCTGTTCAACCCCGTCTCCTTTCCCTCTCTCACACTTCCTCCCATACCTCTTTTTCCATCTTTCTTTCCATCATTTGCTTACAAGGCAGGCATTTCTTGCCTCACCTTACCCGGAGCGCTGCTCTTTTCGGCTCTGTAAAGACCTGGCCTTGTGCAGCTGTGCTGCCCCGATGATGCAGTGGGAGAGGAATGTAGAACTTCAAAGTATAACACGAGTGGAGACAAAGAATGGCAGTGTTCAGAGGAGATGAGAATATGTGATCTCATAAAACAGCACACAAACACATTGGTCCATTTACGCAAGGTTAGGCTGCAGAGGATGAGGAGGGAAGGAGGAGGGAAGACCTGCCTCACATGTCCCCTGCTTGCTTTGTGGGAACCAGAGGAGGAAGAGGCGGGTATACACGTGATGTTGCTCTCTGGTGATAGAGCACATTGTAACTCTGCACAGCTCGTCTGGCCATGGTTAAATGACTGTTAAAACATACAGTGGGGAGAGGGATGGGGAGAGGTTTATGTGTATGATACGACTTAAGCTTGGAGGACTCTGGTTTTAGTGGGCCATGGAGAAAAACCTTCTGGATGAGCATTTTGAAATTCCATAACCCTTGTAACTGCAAAACACATAGGTTGGAGTCCCTAAAAAAAATAAAGAAGTGAACAGTCGACAGAGGCAAGGAGAGTAATGTAGCGAGATTCCAAGAGAGCGGAAAGAATCCTCAGACTGCTTGCTAACAGTTTGAGGGGCTAATGGCTTTCAGATGTGCACAACGTCTTTTATATTTTCAAAGGAGCATAAAATATTCCCTCTCAGAGGAATCCAAACAACGGCTGGAATTCAGAGAGTGAAAATTCACAACAGCAGTTAGAACTAAATGTTTATCTCATGTTCGCTCATCTTACAAGTATTATGTGTCTTACATCCACAGACAGGCCTGTATGTTTTTATTTAAATCATCTTTCAGTTTTGGGTTCCATACTTTACTGTTATGTTGATGTTTTCTCTTTGGGATTGCTGTAAAGGGTGCAAGAGGCAGGGCGGGGGTGGTGTTCTCCCTGTTTCCTGTTCAGACCTTGGGGGAGCTGGGACTTGGAAGAGGGGAGGTCACTTCTTGCTCCAACTGTTAAGTTGAGAGTGTAAAGTGGGGAGACAGTGGAACGATCCTGTTTCCCCCGTCCACTCTCAGCCACGTGCACATTACGGCCGCTCTGTGATGGACCAGTGGCTTCAGTATCAGACAGTTCATACCACTGTCGTATTGTCATGTCAGTCAGTAAAATGTGCTTTAAAAAAAAAAAAAAGGGATAACACACTTCACCGCTTTCTCCACCAGAAAGACAATAAACCGATTCCCAAACTGTTGAACTGTTACTTTAAACCGATACAAAC
>NW_019472206.1:0-1762 GCF_002814215.2 Seriola lalandi dorsalis
CACACACACACACACACACACACACACACACACACACACACTCAAATGTACAACAACAGTTAACAGGATGAAAAGTGAATGCATTGCCAAGAAGCCTTTGAAAACACTCAGTCTCTGTCTCTGCAGCTGTTCTGGGCCTACATCCAGGCCATGCTGACCAACCTCGACACCATGACGCTGGAACGAATCCACTCTATGCTCCGGATGTTCGTCGCCACGGGACCCGTTGTTACGGAGATGGACGTCAACGAGCTGGAGGCCTTCTTGCAGAGGAAGGTGAGGGAGCATCAGCTGATGGTCTCTGCAGGCGTCTACAGACTCCCCAAATCCAACTGAGGAAGGAGGAGGCGGGCAAACTGTTTAAGTGTGACGCTGCGTTCATGTGCTGTGAGAAATATGAAAATGCTCTTCTGCTCAGCCTTTGGGTGAAAAACTATTACAGACTGAGATGAACTCTTTCATCACCCACAGGTAAGTATCAGTCGATTTCAGGTTAATCCAACAGAATTTCCACCTGACTGTCGAACTGGATTTTCCAATGATATGAATGCAGCATAATTTTATGAAGGCTATTCCTCTGAAAAGTTTGGTTTTTCAAAATAAAAGCCCATCCACCCTCTTATGCATCTGTCCAGACAGTGTTAATGCTGCTAAGTTGTGCATGTTATTGGTGTTGAATACTGATGTAACAGACTGATGTATGATTATAAAAGCTCTTTAATATCTTGTGTGTCTTTGAACTGTTTCAATCAGGGACGGCAGCCTTTTTTTTGTTTTGCTGACAACTCATTACAGTTTTTCATTGAGCTGCACAAACACCATGTGACAGGTTTCCAGAGTTTTGAGGATGTTATACTGTTTTTTTCTGCAGTGGTTAGAAACATTTACTTTTCTGATTAAGATTTTGTATTTAAAATACTCCAGTACATAAGATTGTCACTGCAGAACTTTGATGTGTAATGAATTATTTCTACACTGAGGTCCTGCAGCTTTTACTTAAAGGATCTTAGTCTTCTTCCACCACTGTTTTTACTTTTTTGACAGTGGAGACAGACAGGAAGAATGGGGAGAGAAAGTAAGGGAGTGACATGCAGTAAAAAATCCATCCAGCTGGGAGTTGAACTGGGGATCTTACTGCTCAGGGTTTTTTGCGCCCATGTGGTATGCACCCAAACCACTCGCCCCCGTTTTAATTTCTTGGAAGCATAGTTGAATTTCAATATATCAGCGTAATCGGGAAAGGAAAAAAAACTAAATTTTTATTGGGTCAGAGTTTTGTTTCTTAAAAGACAATGTAATCTATTCAATATCATTCACCAGTTTGCGATCAACAGCCCATCTTTTAACTGTCGAGAGACTTCAGAGTAGTCAGGATGATTTTCTAGTAATAGGTGCCCAAGTTAGTTTAATGTGTTAAACTCTGCTGCAGGTTGATCATCTTCATAAGAAAATTTTTGAATTTTACATTAATTATTGTTCTAGCTGAAGCACTGGTCCGTGTGCAGGGATGTTTTTGATACAAACAAAGTCTGGATTTATTGCTTTATTTGGATTTGGACACATTTGCTAGGCAACAGAGATTTACATTTAAAAAAACAACAACAAACGAATGACGAACATTTTGGGCTTGTATTTGTCTCAAGGTTACACATACTGTTGTCTTAGATTACTGGCCTCATTTGAGTGAAACAAGGCATACACATACATTGGACTGCACTCGTCACACTGTTAGTGTGTCAAAGTTACGATTTAATAACAACTG
>NW_019472207.1:0-1761 GCF_002814215.2 Seriola lalandi dorsalis
CTTTGCTGCAGGATGGACTCAAAGAGCTTCTGAATGAGAATAAGTTAATTGACTGTATCCTAAAGGTTGGAGACAGAAGCATCCCCTGCCATCGGCTCATTCTGGCAGCATGTAGTCCTTATTTCCGGGAGCTTTACTTCTCAGAGGATGGCAAGGAAGCGGACAAAACTGAGGTTGTTCTGGAGAATCTGGACCCCAAAATTTTGGAGGTGATTGTGAATTACATGTACTCAGCAGAGATCGACATCAACGACGATAATGTGCAGGATATTTTGTCTGTTGCCAATCGCTTCCAGATCCCCTCAGTGTTCACAGTTTGTGTGAATTACCTGCAGAAGAAGCTGTCGAAGAAAAACTGTCTTGCCATCTACAGGCTGGGACTGATGCTGAACTGCGCCAGACTGGCAATCGCAGCCCGAGATTACATTGCAGATAGGTTTGAGACCATAGTCAAGGATGAGGATTTTTTAGAGCTTGCTCCACCTGAACTCTTTGCTATTATTGGAGCAGATGCGCTGAATGTAGAAAAAGAGGAGATGGTGTTTGAATTACTCATGAGGTGGATCAGGAAAGACAAAGAGAAGCGCGTAAAATCCTTAGAGGAGGCCTTCGACTGTATTCGCTTCCGTTTGCTCCCTGAGAAGTACTTCAAGGAGAAAGTAGAGAAAGATGACCTCATCAAAGCTGATCCTGAGCTTGTCAAGAAACTCAAAGTCATCAAGGACGCCTTTGCAGGGAAGCTGCCCGAGAAGAAAAAGGGACAAGGTGGTGAAGAAGGAGAGGAGGGCAAGTTGCCTGGCTACCTAAATGATGAGCGCAGATATGGCATGTATGCCAAAGACATGCTATTGATGATCAATGACACTGCTGCTGTGGCCTATGACGGCAAGGAGAACGAATGTTTTCTCGCTGGGATGGCTGAGCAGATCCCCCGAAACCATGTCAGTCTGATATCAAAGAAGAACAATCTGTATGTGTTGGGAGGACTCTTTGTTGATGAAGAGGACAAAGAAAACCCACTGCAATGTTACCTCTACCAGGTAGGAAAAACCTTTGTCTACTTTGCATTAACATTACATCCCAGAAAATTAATTTCCTCACTTTATTTAAATTGTTTTTTACTGTGCCTCTCAGTTGGACAGCCTTGCTGCTGAATGGATTGCTCTGCCACCGATGCCCTCCCCCCGGTGTCTCTTTGCTATGGGGGAATCTGAAAACTTCATCTTTGCTGTAGCAGGAAAAGATTTACAGTCCGACGAGTCACATGACACTGTTATGTGCTATGACACTGAGTAAGTTCAACACATCAACCCTCTGGATGTTAATTCAATGGGTTCTTATTGAGAATATTTATGTGGATTCACTGTTGAACATATTCTCTGTCACTTTATCTGCCCCTGAAGGAAAATGAAGTGGACTGAGACAAAAAAGTTGCCCTTGAAAATCCACGGCCACTGTGTGGTCTCTGAGAACGGGCTGGTGTACTGTATTGGAGGAAAAACAGATGACAAGTAAGACTGCGACACCAGAACATATAATATAAAGTCAAAATATGATTTTCACAGTACGTTAACCCTTCTTGTGAATCATTTTGTCTCGCTGGTATAGTAAAACAATCAACAAGATGTTTGCATACAACCACAAGAGGTCAGAGTGGAAGGAGGTGGCTTCCATGAAGACACCCAGGTCGATGTTTGGAGCAGTCATCCACAACGGGAAGATCATTGTGGCTGGAGGAGTCAATGAAGAAGGCCTCATAGG
>NW_019472208.1:0-1761 GCF_002814215.2 Seriola lalandi dorsalis
CTTTGCTGCAGGATGGACTCAAAGAGCTTCTGAATGAGAATAAGTTAATTGACTGTATCCTAAAGGTTGGAGACAGAAGCATCCCCTGCCATCGGCTCATTCTGGCAGCATGTAGTCCTTATTTCCGGGAGCTTTACTTCTCAGAGGATGGCAAGGAAGCGGACAAAACTGAGGTTGTTCTGGAGAATCTGGACCCCAAAATTTTGGAGGTGATTGTGAATTACATGTACTCAGCAGAGATCGACATCAACGACGATAATGTGCAGGATATTTTGTCTGTTGCCAATCGCTTCCAGATCCCCTCAGTGTTCACAGTTTGTGTGAATTACCTGCAGAAGAAGCTGTCGAAGAAAAACTGTCTTGCCATCTACAGGCTGGGACTGATGCTGAACTGCGCCAGACTGGCAATCGCAGCCCGAGATTACATTGCAGATAGGTTTGAGACCATAGTCAAGGATGAGGATTTTTTAGAGCTTGCTCCACCTGAACTCTTTGCTATTATTGGAGCAGATGCGCTGAATGTAGAAAAAGAGGAGATGGTGTTTGAATTACTCATGAGGTGGATCAGGAAAGACAAAGAGAAGCGCGTAAAATCCTTAGAGGAGGCCTTCGACTGTATTCGCTTCCGTTTGCTCCCTGAGAAGTACTTCAAGGAGAAAGTAGAGAAAGATGACCTCATCAAAGCTGATCCTGAGCTTGTCAAGAAACTCAAAGTCATCAAGGACGCCTTTGCAGGGAAGCTGCCCGAGAAGAAAAAGGGACAAGGTGGTGAAGAAGGAGAGGAGGGCAAGTTGCCTGGCTACCTAAATGATGAGCGCAGATATGGCATGTATGCCAAAGACATGCTATTGATGATCAATGACACTGCTGCTGTGGCCTATGACGGCAAGGAGAACGAATGTTTTCTCGCTGGGATGGCTGAGCAGATCCCCCGAAACCATGTCAGTCTGATATCAAAGAAGAACAATCTGTATGTGTTGGGAGGACTCTTTGTTGATGAAGAGGACAAAGAAAACCCACTGCAATGTTACCTCTACCAGGTAGGAAAAACCTTTGTCTACTTTGCATTAACATTACATCCCAGAAAATTAATTTCCTCACTTTATTTAAATTGTTTTTTACTGTGCCTCTCAGTTGGACAGCCTTGCTGCTGAATGGATTGCTCTGCCACCGATGCCCTCCCCCCGGTGTCTCTTTGCTATGGGGGAATCTGAAAACTTCATCTTTGCTGTAGCAGGAAAAGATTTACAGTCCGACGAGTCACATGACACTGTTATGTGCTATGACACTGAGTAAGTTCAACACATCAACCCTCTGGATGTTAATTCAATGGGTTCTTATTGAGAATATTTATGTGGATTCACTGTTGAACATATTCTCTGTCACTTTATCTGCCCCTGAAGGAAAATGAAGTGGACTGAGACAAAAAAGTTGACCTTGAAAATCCACGGCCACTGTGTGGTCTCTGAGAACGGGCTGGTGTACTGTATTGGAGGAAAAACAGATGACAAGTAAGACTGCGACACCAGAACATATAATATAAAGTCAAAATATGATTTTCACAGTACGTTAACCCTTCTTGTGAATCATTTTGTCTCGCTGGTATAGTAAAACAATCAACAAGATGTTTGCATACAACCACAAGAGGTCAGAGTGGAAGGAGGTGGCTTCCATGAAGACACCCAGGTCGATGTTTGGAGCAGTCATCCACAACGGGAAGATCATTGTGGCTGGAGGAGTCAATGAAGAAGGCCTCATAGG
>NW_019525665.1:0-1152 GCF_002814215.2 Seriola lalandi dorsalis
TCACTTGCTCTCAGGGCAACTCGGTGAACTCGTGTTTTTCCCCCCTCGAGGACAGGCGATGCAGTAATAACATGCTTCAGGTGTGCCTGGCGTTGCCTACATGTAGCAGGAATGTGCTCCTGCAGGCAGAATGGGGCTGGGAAGAAATGCTGGAATGTCCCTTTGATCTGGAGGGCTGTCTGCTTCTGCCAATGACTCTCTGGTGTAGTGCTGAAACTATTTGTTTATTGAGGGTTCACAAAAAGTACCAATTTTGATAATCCATTCATCATACATGTCATTGATCGAGAAAAATTGCCAAACATTCAGTAGCGTCAGCATCTCAAACATGAATGATTATTTCAAATGGAATGTATTTGGGTTTTGGACTGAAATCAAAGAAAAAGTCATTTCGAAAGGTTATGTCCCCGATTCTCAGAACCTGTGATGGACATTTTTTAATTTCTTGACCTTTTAGAGAAGATATACTGTACATTCAGAAACAGAAAAAACATTTATTTTATGGGTGTGTCATTTTCTAATAATTTCCTAAGAAGTATTTTGGAACGAACTTTGTAAATCGTTAGTGATTCTTGGGAAATAGGAATATCCTACAGCTGTTCCATGTAAAACCATGAATTATTAATGTACTATTAGAAACTTTTATATACTATTTACTATTCATACAGTATGTGTAGAATTGTATGTTTGCCCGTAGCGAGATTGAATGTTTCATTTTCAGCTGAACCCGTGTGCTCTGACTGAAAGCCTCTTGATTTTCTTACTAATTCATTAGAATCAGTTAATCAGAAGTCTACCAATTTACCTCTGTCTCTCTTTCATATAGACACCTTTCCAAAAAACAATTTGAAAAACATTGGGACATTATTTTGAAATCATGTACCTGTAAAATAAAGTCAAATCATTAACAGATTACTCTGTAATAAAAATAATAATGATTCCCAGCCTTTCCTCCTAGTACCAAATAGATGACAGAAGTCTATTACTATATGGCTGCTACCACCTCCTTGCCAGCCTTTTCACAACCCTTTGCTGTCTGAGAGCTCAGCAGAGTACAGTGAGGCCCTGCAGCAGTGGGCTAGTTAGGATAGCAGATAGCTGTTGTGGTGCAACAGACTGTATAGGACACAGACACACACACACACACACACT
>NW_019472209.1:0-1761 GCF_002814215.2 Seriola lalandi dorsalis
ACACCCAAGGTTTCTGATTGGACAAGGTCCACAGTGGACCTGGAGTGGATCCCTCCTCTGAAGGATGGAGGCTCCAAGATCATGGGCTACTGGGTGGAATACAAGGAGGAAGGAACAGAAGCCTGGGTCAAGGTGAGAGGAAACACCTCACCTGACATGGTTTCATTACCCTACAAAATAAAAGTCTGATAATATAAGTTTAATCAACTGACCTGTCTATGATAAGTTTTCATCAGTTCTTGAGGTTGAATCTTCACTTTAACCTTAAGAAAGTGTACTTTATGTGCTGAAGACTAACCTTGGAAAATGAATGTTTGTGATTTTCAGGCTAAGGAGACTGAAATCCGTGGCACCCGGTTCGTGATCACTGGTCTGAAGACCGGCGGTCAGTACAGGTTCAGGGTAATCGCCTTCAATGCTGCCGGTAACAGCGAGCCAGGCGAAGTCCCAGAGGTGCTCGAGGTCAACGACAGAACCAGTGAGTTGGTTTGAAAGTCTCTCGAGGCCTTATAGACTCTTGTGGTCATTATCCACCAGTCAAGTCTTTTTAGAACAAACAGACTGTAATGTTGAGTTTCTTCCCCTCAGTTGCTCCTGAGGTCGACCTGGATGCCTCAGTGAAGGAGAGGATGGTGGTCCATGCCGGTGGTGTGATCCGCATCATTGCCTATGTGTCAGGCCAGCCGTCCCCAGAGGTTACCTGGAGCAGAGATGGAGCTGCACTGCCTCCTGAGGCTCAGGTGGAGACGACAGCCATCAGCTCATCTCTGGTTATCAAACCCTGTGCCAGGAAACACCTTGGCGTCTACACACTGACTGCCAAAAACGCTGGAGGGGAGAAGAAGAAGAACATCACAGTGGAAGTTCTGGGTGAGATACTGTTGTCATAAAAATAAATCTCTTAAGGATTTGAAAACAATTAAAAAAAATTATATTTCTTTTTACCAAACTTGGTTGTGTTCTCCCTCAGACGTCCCTGGACCTGTTGGTATCCCCGTCACCGCAGAGAACCTGAGCACTGATTCCTGCAAGCTCAACTGGTTCTTCCCAGAGAATGACGGTGGCTCTCCCATCAGTAACTACATCGTTGAGAAGCGAGAGGCCGAGCGTAAGGCCTGGACTTCAGTCTCCTTCACCGCCAGCAGACAGAACGCTATAGTTCACGGCCTCACCACCGGAAAGTCCTACTTCTTCAGAGTGGCTGCTGAGAACGCAATCGGCCTTGGACCCTTCATGGAAACCGCCTGCGAACTTTTGGTCAAAGAGCCCATCAGTGAGTTTAGTTAAACAAACATGGTGACTCTGAAGGTGTGAACGTTGATTATCACTTATAACTGATAAAAGTCAGAATTTTTATGGGAAAAACGAAAATTCTGAAATGTCAAAACTTCACAAAAAAGTTTAGAATTTTTACAAAATTGTTAAATTTCTTTTTTAAAGAGTAACATTTTGGAACAGTCAGGGTTTTGAGGAAAAAGTCAGTAAAGTCAAAATTTTAGGAGAATTCAAGATTCTGACTCATTTTCATTTCCAACATAAAGTTCGATTTTTGAAATTCTGAATTTTGAATGCAAAAAAGGTAAGAACTTGAATTTTCATTGAACAAAGTTAAAGTTTTGATAGATAAAGGATTTTGGAATCAAAGAATTCTTGCTTTTTGTTATCCTTTGTCTTCCTTTTTTCTTTTTATGTTCTTCTACCTGTCATCTTTTTCTGTACTGTCATCTGTCATCTGAAATTAACATTATCCAACAGTTGAAG
>NW_019472210.1:0-1761 GCF_002814215.2 Seriola lalandi dorsalis
CGCAATCCATACTAATGATTAGTCTTTATCAGTTAGGGCTCAGTTGCAATTTATGTGGTTGGACAATGCAAGTTACCGTCAGAGAAACTTCATGCAACATGTCTTCTCTGTTTCTACACAGAACTCCATCACCCCTTCAGCATCGATGTGTTTGAAGACTACGTCTATGGCGTCACCTACATTAACAACTACGTCTTCCGAGTGAATAAATTTGGCAAAGGCCCCATTGAGAACCTGACGACTGGAATGAACCACGCTACAGATATAGTTTTGTACCACCGCTACAAACAACCTGAGAGTGAGTAGAAAAAAAAGTAATAAAACTCTTAACAGCAGCAGCGCTCAGGAAAAAAAACAAAAGACAGTGAGGAAGACAGGGCTGAAGCAGGTCGTTAGTTATCCAAACTTTTAATACTGGTTCTCTGTCTGCCCTTGTCAGTGACAAATCCCTGCGACAGGAAGAAATGTGAATGGCTGTGTCTGCTGAGCCCCAGCGGACCGGTCTGCACTTGTCCCAATGGGCGCACGCTGGATAACGGCACGTGTGTGGAGCTGCCCACCCCCACGCTCTCTCCTATCTGTGAGTGAACAGACGGACACTGATACACACACACTGCCACAAGCAGATGACAAACGGGCACTGAAATCTATATCCTTTCCTCATGACTGAAAAACGTCCTCTCATCGTTCTCTACAGCTCCTCCCAGTGGTCCCTGCTTGGTCCAGTGTATGAACGGTGGCAGCTGTTTCCTAAATGCCCACAAGCAGCCAAAGTGTCGCTGTCAGCCTAATTATGGAGGAGATCGATGTGAGATTGACCAGTGCAGAGACTACTGCAAGAATGGAGGCACATGCACGCCTTCCCCTACAGGTAAGATCTGGACATCACAAGCTGGTTATGGCATTTTGTGTCTTTCTTCCACTGGTCATTAAATAAAGCAATGCAGGTGGACGATCTTTATGTTTCTGTCGGCCCCATAATTTGACACATTCTTTTTCTCTTTCTTCTTCCCTTCATGTATCAGGCTCTCCCACTTGTCGATGCCTGACAGGCTTTACAGGGCCAAACTGTAACCTGCACACATGTAAGGATTATTGTAAGAATGGAGGCAACTGTACAGTCAGTGCTGGAAACCAGCCAACCTGCCGATGCCCCCTTGACTTCCTGGGTGACCAGTGTCAGTACAGTGAGTGTTCCCATTATTGTATCTGTTTAAAAATGTTCAAATACAGTACATCTACTGACGAATGAAGAACACTGCAATAAAGTCAGATTTGAGTATCTTGACTAGATTGTGATATGGTTGGTAAGCCGTGCACTTACATGTTTGTGTGTGTGTGTGTGAGCAGGAAGCTGTGAAGGCCACTGCCTGAACAAAGGTACATGTCTACAGAGTGAGGATGGCTCCCAGCTATGCCGCTGTCTGCCCCAGTACACTGGCAGCACATGTGAAATTGACAAGTGTCACTATTGTCGTGATGGCGAGTGTATCCCCAGCAACAGCTTCTCTTCCACAGGGGACTTTACCTGCCGGTGAGAACACTCACAGACACATGATTTACTCAGCATCAAAAACAAACGCACACATGCAGAGATGTCTCATCTCTCTCTTTGTTGCTCACGGTGTTTTTCTGTCTTCGATAGCTGCACAAATGGCAGAGTCCAGCCCAGCTGTTACACATGTGATACAAATGAGTACTGTGCAAATGGCCAGTGCTCTATAGACCCCATCACTCGCCTTCCAGAGTGCAGGTGAGGAA
>NW_019472211.1:0-1761 GCF_002814215.2 Seriola lalandi dorsalis
GGTTAAAGGGACTCGATCTGTGGTCCTTGGCATCACACACTTCATGATCGGTGGTCTGTCTGTCTTTTTTTACCCCCTCAGACATCAACCTGGCTGGAGAACCCAAACCACACAGGTCAAAAACCACCAAACGCTCAGCTGGAGACATGTACAGGTCAGTCATGGTGATAATATTATACCAACACTTAAACTGCAGATGAAATGACACAAACAAGCAAATCAAGAAAACTTTGGCCAGGAAATAAACCAGTGCTACAGAAAAGTACCAGAAATTAAAATAAATCTCAAGCTCACCTGACTTCCTGTTTTTGTTCCTGCAGCAGCAGCTCTTCATTTGACCTCGACTACGACTTTCAAAGAGATTATTATGACAGGTGAGTAAAAATTTTCTGTTCATCTCCCACTTTGAAAAGAATACACAAGGCACACATCCAAAATGATAAATTACATTTTCTCTGTCACTCATGAGTTATTATTTTCCTCATGTCCTGAACTTCTTCCTGTCCTTCTTGGACACGGTACTTTAACAGTCGTCACTCTTCTGCTTGTGTCTGTGCACAATGCCCACAGTGTTGTAAATGAACAGTAGCAGGTTCTGTTTTTTCAGTTCTTTTCTCGTTGATTGAAATCTTCCATATTCCCCACAGTTGGTTATTTTGTTTTTAATCGCGTTGCTCTTGTGTTTGATGCCAGAATGTACTCGTACCCGTCCCGTGTCCCCGCTCCCCCTCCCCCGTTGTCGCGGGCCGTGATCCCATCCAAGCGCCCCCGGGTCAGCCTCAGCGGAGGAAGCAGCCGACGAACCAAGAGCAGCTTCTCCTCTTCCAAGAGCAGCCAGAGGGCTTCATCTAGAACAAGTGAGTGTCTCCCGCTGCCTCCTGCAACATGTACAAGATTATCGTTATCAGTCCCCTGTTGGAAGATAGGGAAGACAGCACTAACTACAGGATAACAGGATACTGCACAGCTATCATTTTAAAGTCTATTCACTAGTCAGCCAAAAGGATTATTGGCACCATCTACCCCGTTTTGAGTTATAAAGTTGCAGAACAGTTAAAAAACGAAAATCCTGTACAGCCATCATGTCCTGTCTATGTCTAGTGGGTAAAAGGTTGAAGTACCAGGATACGTACCTGCACCTTTTTGCTTTTGATTGATAAGAGGGTGTTGTGTTCTGAAACAGTGAAGTTTTATTTATCAATCATTTATCAAATAAAAACCCGGGACATTAGCTGGCTCCAGAATCTGCTAGTCAGGGACTAGATCCTTGTATATGAAGTTGAACACTTTTGCTTGATTTGATTGTTATTCAAAATACAAAATAAGCAACAATTATTTGAGTAATTGTAGAGATGGGTTTTGAGTTTGAATCTGGTTCCCAGTCTGCAAAATATAGCTTCAATTCTGAAGCTGACAAATTTCTTATCGAACCTTCGAATCGAACGGCCAGTTACAATTACCAACATCACAGTCAGACAAAGATAGAAAGAAATGATTTCACTATTACATAAAACTCAATTAAAAATGTTGATGGATCAGTCGAGAGTGCTGCAGTCCAGGTTTGATTTATTGACAATAGGCATGGCCTTGAACGCAGCCGAGCTCAGCTTAAGCTTATGTTCAGTGGACAGTTACGTGTTTGTGTGATTGAACAAGATTGATTTTTACTGTTTACAAGCACCTTCTCTCCATCATACTTGTTGCTCATCCAGAAGTCGTAACAACACTGGTTCTCCCTCCGTTCTCTCTGCAGTGAAAGTG
>NW_019472212.1:0-1761 GCF_002814215.2 Seriola lalandi dorsalis
AAAAAAAAAAAAAAAAAAGGCAAAGCAAACTAGCAAGTAAAGAGTTTGTCTCCTCAGGCCTCAGGATTAGTGAAACGTTTTTGAGTTGCTCAACGCATGACATTAGCTCAGAAAAACCAACATCATATTCTCCCAGAACAAGAACATTTCTCATCTGTGGCAGAACTGGATCGATCCCAGACTGTTACACAAAAGTCTGGACAGCAAGCCTGGACCATGATTACTCGTGTCATTATTGGGAATGAGCGTGAAATTGACAGAGACCTACTTTCCTTCAAAAACACCCAAGCTCTCTCTCCGAAATCTTTTATTGCCTCGATGAACACAAAAACCTTTTTCTTCTGTCACTCAGCAGCTACAGTAAATTCTGCTTTCATTGCTGCTGTTCTTGTGCCAACTTTTTCTCTCAGCTTTCAAGTCTGTCAAATGCTTGTAAATTGTGTGACAGCAGGACACTTATCATTATGCAATTATGGCACTTAGGCTGTTCCGAACATGCCCATGGTGCTCTGTTAGTTTTGGTATTTTTATCACTAAGCTACACATAAAGGTAAATGAGCAGCATCGATGTTATCTCTTAATTCAGGACATACATGTAGGTCATTTACTTGTTATCAGCATGAGCAGGAACAGCAGTCTGCCCCTATATTGTATTTGTGAGGGACCCAAAGCTCAGTAGTTTTACTGTTTGAATGTTGCTCCTGTATGCACTCTGACTATCACTTTGTTTAAGAGTGAATAGTAGCAGTAATGCTTCGGTCCGGTCCTGGTTGTTGCTATAAATAGCCTCCTGCAGTCCCTGTAGGAGAGGCTGAAGTGTGGTAGGCCAGCAGGTCAAGCTGCCACATATGGGTGCTCTCGTATGTCTTGTAACACTTGTATTATTTCTGAATCCCGGCCCCTGGCAGGTTAAGGGTGTTGGAACACATTTTAGTGGCAGCAGCAGCATCACAGATTAGAGCAAATAGTGGGAGGACAGCTGAGCAAGAGCCAAGCCCAACATCGCAGATCAGAAGTCTTATGAGTCTGTGAGCATATCACTAAGTCAGTCAGTCAAGGCGAATCATCCTTGACTGTCTCATAACACGACCTTAGCTCAGCCCCACCTTAAAAAGACGCCCATTGTGTCTGTCTGTGTGTGTGATTGCAGGCGGCCTGACTGAGGATCCCTCCCATTTGGGAACCGGTGGATGCGTGACATCACCACCCTGCACCCACCCCTCCCTCCTTACTTCATTGCAACTGTCCAATCAGGGCCCAGGGAGCTCCGGTCACGTGAAAATCCCCCTAGTCTCGGTTACCATGACAACGAGCACTGGTCCAGGCAGCATCTTGCTGTGGTGAGAAAGAGGAGGGGAAGAAGGCGGGAGGAGAGGCAGAAAGAGAAGGGGAAAGGGAGGGAGGAAAATAGAAAGAGAACAAATCCCAGCCAGAGGAATACCTTTTGGATCATCAGCTTCTGCCTGTCTGCCCTCAGTACAGTAAGTACTTTACCTTTATTATCCTCCCTCACCAGCTTCATCACATGCGAATGAATGGGAATTTGATGCAGTCCATTGTCATCTGTGTTTGATAATGTGATATGGCAGATGCGTTTGAAGATTTCTGGGATGACATCATGTGTAATTCCTTTGTTATGTTGAGTATGTGTGCAGCCCGCCTCACCTTAGGTAGACAACCCCTTGTGTACACGCTTCATTTAGCTTCCACGGATCCTCAATGAATGGTTGATGACAAACCTCAGTGGTGAACAGAGGTGCG
>NW_019472213.1:0-1761 GCF_002814215.2 Seriola lalandi dorsalis
AAATACTCCTGGTCAAACATTACTCCGATACAAGTCAAAGATGGTCAGTTAAATTTTTACTTGGGTTAAAGTACTGGAGTACTTGCTTTTAAAAATACTTTAATATTCAAACGTACATTTTTTTTAATGTCAACACATTGTTGTATTGTTCCTCTGTGCATTTATGGGACCTAATGACTCTGAAACAACCTACTGGATGTACTGACTTACTGAAGAACCTGTGGAATAAAAAAAACCTGTTGAATATGCTACAAAGCCAAACAAATGGCCATAAGTAATTTCATCCATAGCATAAAAACAGCAACTACTACAAGCTGTCTGTTTAAAAGTTTATCTGGAATTATAGGCACATTACATACCTCAACACTTTCTTAAGTTGGACAGCAGGTATTTGTAGGCAGTGATGACGTGTGTATTTTAAAAGGAAAGGAATCTTTATCTCTAAAATTTCAAACATGGACTTAAGATAAGGCCACTGGTGCTCTGGTGAAGATATTTCTGCCTCATCTTCATCAAATGTAGCCACTCTTAGGACAATGTCAAGTTCAAACTGAGCTGTTCAAAAATGCAGCGAACACAACGTGACTGACAATGGAGGAGCTGACTGTGATGGTATTTCCTGCTGTGATAAACACAGCATATGGTCTATCACATTTTTCAAAATAAAAGAAATTTCATTCCACTGACTAAAAGCTTTGCTTCAAAGTAACAATAACTTCATAGAAATGTAGTGGAGAGTACAATTTTTGTCTTTGAAGTGTAGTTGAGTAAAAGTCATAAGTGTACGCAAGTAGATAAAGTCCTGCATGTTTTGTGTGTAAAATCTGAACCAGCTAGTAGCTATAGTGTAGCTGGCAAATGACTGTAGTGGAATAAAAAGGTCAATATATCATAACTGTAGTGGTGTATAATTTTAAAATCCCGTAGAATAGAAATGCAAATATCTGTGAATTGTAATTGAGACGGTACTTGAAAATTCCCACTAACACTGAACCTCTGCACAACGTTGACTCACTGCAGAGAGAGCAAGAATAAAACAAATCAATAGGGAAAATAAATACTGAGAAAGTTTTGCGATGATCAGCAGATCCACCTGGATCGCTTTATTTTTTTCTTTTTTTCTTTTACATCACCATTTTCATTATCATCACCATAATCATCGTCGTCATCATCATTATTGTTTATTTTCCCAGATGATATTTTCAGTTTGTATTACTATCACTTTAATCATGGAAATCTGTTAAATCATTGCACAATTTGTTCTCAAAATGTACACATACAGTAGCATATTTGAATGACCATTTTCAATGTTTCATATTTACTTTTAAAACTAGTTCAAATGAAGTCGAGAAGGAACGGAACATGTACATACATTTATCCAATACATACCTAAAGAAAATAAATAGTTATCGTAAAAAATAAAAAATACAACTGAAAAAAATACACACATTTTACAAATTGATCCCCAGGCTCCCACCCCTGTAGGTTTATCATACAGATATATTTTTTTTTTAACGACACCTCATATCACCTTCACCACCAAAAAAATGTTTTTAGGTCATTGTCGTTTGTTTGACATGCATCGTAAACACAGAGGCTAAAGGTTTTGTTTCCTGGGCTTCCTCGGGCTCGCCCCTCTCTTCCTGCCTCTCTCTGATCTCACCCCCCAGAGAGCTCTTGGTTTCTGTTATGGCTTGTGTGTGCAGTAAAATGACCAGCTTCTGTCCATCCTTTTGTTGGTTTTTTTTGTTGTTTTTTTAC